>NC_083738.1:8627500-8927500 GCF_033458585.1 Syngnathus typhle | reverse complement strand
AAATACATTTAGGGACAGAAAGTCTGCTATTGAACTGTGTTATTGAATATTAGGGGTGTAACAGAAAATAATTTCAATTAGAAAACTGCTTTTGATTATACTGAACCAAGCCAAATCGTTGCATTTTAACATGTACTGTCCTTGAATCTTATGACACCCCATGTATCAAGATCCGTATCAATTCCTCTTTTGTAGTTTGACAGATGAACACCAGGTAGAGATCAGTGTGAAACAGTTCAATATTGCTGATGATTTATTGGTTAATCAGCGATATTGAAGTTTTTCGTTCAGTCTTTCCGTTTGAATGACATTCCAATGACATTGTTGTATATGCGTGTTTGCGTTGGTTCATCGAGAGAACCAATTGGCATGTATCGGGAGGGGCGTTGGTGCTGTCCAGCTCTTCATCTTCGCCACTCAAGCTTGGATATCTGCCACTGATATGACCACTGTTTCTTGTTTTGGGATATTTATATGCTCTGTTTGCAAATCTGCCAGACATTGACGATTAGTATGGTGTAACAGTTCCAGCCATGGGTAAGACCACGCTAACAACCTTGTGTCATGGTTTCCCCCGTAGCATCTTTAAACCAAATCTCCACATATCCATCTCCATTTGTGATCGCCGTAGATGTTTTTTGCTCAATGTGGATTTGTGGTTCCTCGCTTTCCACATTCTGTGTATGTTTCCTCTCTCTTTCCATGAATGCCTGAATCTTTTTCTTATTCCGATAGCACATTTATCACAAGTGTGTCCTGGTTTCCCAACAGCTGGCGTAGATCTTGTTGACCCCGGCGACGTCGGAGCCGATATGACTATCATTTTTATATCTCATCCGAGGTATCAGCATGTAGAATGGAGGGCTTACCCCAAGACTGGATATGGGATACCACCATTCGACTTGACTGGGATTCATAGCCCGGCCAAATTCCAGGGTCTTTACCACTAGACAATCCATCAGTCTCTCTCTCTTTCTCTCTCTCTCTCTTTCTCTCTCGAATGTGATTGTCTAATGTAACTTCATCAGTTACTTTGCAACTGCCATGGAGAAGGGACAATGTCAACATGGTGGACGGCTAACATAAGAATATGGCACAATGTACAGTTCTGCATTGATTTCAATAACCGGGGTGAATCATTCAGCCTAATTATAGTGCCTATAACCAGCCAGTGCATAGACACACATCTGGTGCCATTATTCACTGGTAATTATATTGTCAATACACAGCAATGTGGCTCCATATTGCACCCCCTCTTTAAACAAGTAGGCAAACACTATTCTTTAATTGCCCTTCAGTAAAATACTTTTGAACTTCTTTGCATCCATTACACACATACATAGTCCCACTTGTGCATTGGTCCATTCAGTCTGCCTGCGGCGAATATCTGCAACATGCTTACACCATCCTCTTATATGCTCTATTTCTGGTATCTCTCTCGTGCACGTGCAGACACACACATACACACACAGTCAAAAATACTTGGGAATGGGTTCATCAGTGTCACATCACACTCACTCTTTTTAAGCTCCTCCCTATAATTTCTCTCTATCCGGTCCCAGGAGCTTTGCAAATTGAAAGCCATTTACTCTTCCCTATCTCCAACTCACTCTGAGATTCTCTCTTACTTAACCTTAACCTCTTGCCTAAAATCAATTCAATTCTTCCTCTGTCTTCTTTCCAATTGTTTTTCTTCATTTCTTTTCACATTTTTTAATATGTTTTGATCGATTTGAGAAAAGTTACTGAATAACACAAATATATCTTATCTTTGCTTGTCTCATAAGATTTAATTAATGCATCCAACCATTACCTGAGCTTATCCCAGCTACCTGTGTGCGAAAGGCAGGGTACACCCCAAACTGGGTACCAACCAATTGCTAGCGCACACACAAACACCCACTCATGCTTATAATCACACCGCTGGACAACTTTGAATGTTCAATCAACCTACCATGCATGATTTTAGAATGTGGGAGTAAACTGGAATACACGTAGAAACACAACATGTAAACTCCACACAGAACATGGCTTCATAAATGAATAAATAAATACATTTGAAGTATTTTAAAGATGTTGGTGCCAGACATATATGAATGATTGCTGAGCCATGAAAGAGGAGGGCAGAGCACCCACAGCAGGATAGCGATCACCTGGAACAGTGTTAGCTTGACTTCCCCTGTCTCATGACATAACAGAGCACCATCCTAGTTCTGTCATGTTTGGCAGCAAAGGGCAGAGTTCGGGTGCACAAAACTCTACTATGCTTGACATTGATGGCTCAGACAGCAAAAGGGAATTTTATTCCATTTTAGATAAGCAATACCATCATTAATACATTAGCTAACATGGCTTGCTTAGTGGTGTCAGTTTAACGCGTTATTATTATTTTTAATCGCGCAATTAAAGCTCATTTTGGCCTAATAAAATGTGTACTCTGTTGCCATAGAAAAACTACAACACCTCACCAAATCTTGCAAGAGCGGAAATAAACATCCAGCACGCCACACTGTTGACACTAGTCTTGGCTTGTTGTGCAGAGATTTCAACCGTTCTTAGAAATAAAAGCATCATGGCGAGTGGTATGTTCATTATTTCTTGAGAAATCAGAAACAGGGTTAATATGGTGAATCAAGACCATTATATTGCTGCTAAGTTCTAAATAAATAAATAATATAGGCTGAGTCGTTGTTTACATTTCATATGTATGCACTAATTTTTATATTGCCCAAATGTTTTATTCTTAGAATGGACATCTCGAGCTGCCTCATGTTCTCTGCTGCTTCTGTTCTGCTCCAGCCTTGTTTACCCGGGTCTTCTCTGTCTGCTCTCTTGGCTTAGCCTAAGTTAAATTACCAGTTGTATGGAGCAATCCTGACACAGTGCAGAACCTAATTACACACTAGCTGACAGAAAGGTCTATGTATTAGTGTTGTATTTTCTTTGTTTCTCTCTTTCCAGCCACTCCAACACTAAAGCCATGTCTTTTCAAACATTTTTTTTCTATTACTTCTCTCCCTCTGATTAGAGGCAGCCTAAAATCACTCATTCTACATGGTGGCTATATGCTTATTATAGGTGTTGAGGTATGGAAGGGACGCTGGTTACCTGTAGCGAGATATAAAGGCCTATTTTTACCCGCGTGGGATTCACCTGGAGCCTATCCCAGCTGACATCGGGCAAAAGGGAGACACCCTGAACTGGTCGTCAGCCCGTCGCAGGGCACATAAAGAGACGAAGAGCCAGCTGCACCCACGTGCACACGATCGCTGAGCAAGAATCAATCACACGCTGCCTGCACACAGGACAGGTGAGTGTACCCCATCACCATCAGCAACCATAGACACAGGTGCATATTTTGAAGCAGTCTTATGTTATTTCACAATTTAACACAACTCCCAGGTATATCGATGAATTGCCTGGCATGCTGAAATAAAAATAGAAAATTGTGCCGTTTAGTATACTGTTCCTCGCTTTGTGAAAACATTAAAGACTGTTGCTGTGTCACAAGTTTTCCCAGTAGAGGGCGGACTCACCTGTTACCTGCAATGTGATGATGTTTGAGAGTGAATGAGTTGTACTAAAAAAAATCAAGTGTTTTTGTGCGTCAGTAAAAAAAAGAAAAGGAAATGTTGAATTAAGTTATTTAGCTACGACGCAGCAATGGAGGATGAAACATTTGCGTTTGTGTACGCTTGCGTCTACGTGTGTGCATGTGTGCTTGCGGAGCGGAATCCCTCGGTGTACAGAGTCAACGCTATGTCAGCTTTTATCACTATTTGAATGCAGAACAAGAGAAGGGATGAATCTTTAATCTGACCTTGGAACTCGACGCAGACATGGAGACAAGTGAGAAAGTGACACAGTGACAGGAAGTGAGAGGAACAAAGTGTTTTGAGAAGTGATGTACGATCTTGCCGCTAAGAGACTAGGGGTTTTGACTGTATCAGGCATAAGAAATTGAAGTCATGTTTCTCACAGTTAAAGAATGATAAAATAAAAAAATTATCACACATCTTGGAAATAAGAATTGCTTTATCTTCATCGATGTAACACAAACACACATCACATATCTGCTTGCACAGTAAGTAGCTGGTTAGTAAATGAGCCTTTGCTAATGTTTCTTTTAGTTCTTTAGTGAGCTAAAAAACACCCACTTCACACAAACAGCCTGTCATCTTTGGCTTAGAGATGCAACAAATGTGCAGTGTGTGGCGGCTGGTGGCTGAGCACCCTCCCTTAAGCACACACACATGCACAGTTTTGTGTGAGGAGAGCTGCTATGATATGACAGACTATTCTGCTGTCCTTGCCATTTTGAACATCTATTTTTGTATTATATATATTTCTATTTAATACACAAATAGGATGATCAACTTTTTAGAGCGGTGGAGTGACGACCATGAAAGATTTTTGTGCAGCTCATGATAAAGGTGGACCGTACTGACAGCCAGATGGTTCTGACAGGTGATAAAAATCAATGCTATGCATGGTACCGGCTGGCACATGTCAGATGACCATGTTTACTATTTCTAAGACTTGCTGGATGTTTGTAGTCATTCTAGTTAATAGATGAATTTATTTCTCCCGCCTGTCCTTGCTGGAATCAAGATAAGAGTCTTATCTTATCTCTCTTCACCTCGAATAATCTATTGCTTTTGTGTAGAGTGATGAAACTGTTAAGGTGTGGCCTTGACCAGGACAAGGGAGTTTGTGGCAACGATGAAGAGATGATGGAGGTATAGCTAGTAAGTTGCTGGTGATTGCCACAGATGGACACAATGAAACTATTCAAAGTGACAATAAAGGCACATCTTGCTATAAAATCCATTTGTAATTCAAAAGCACAGTGCTGCCGGTGAGTATTTTTTTGTGTGGAGTCTGCATTTGAAAATAATGTCTGTATGCAATCCAGGCATTAGTTTCACTCGCGACATCCCAGACTGGCAACTGTTCTAATAAGCACCATTAGTGGAAATCATCTAATTGCAAAAACAGCTTTCGTGCCATGTAAATACGGTCAAGTGGCACCTTTAGATGCCAAGAGCGGTTTCCACCACAACAACAGAAAAGTAGAGAATGTCAAGAAAGAACAGGTCATGTGTCTTGAAGAAACACTTTGGATTTGGTTTCAATTATTCCCATCCAGCCATTAATTTACTTAAGTGCTTGTCCAAATTAGTGTTGCTGGTGAGCTGGAACCTATAGCTGATTTTGGGTGAGAGGCGTGGTGCTCACTACACACCGGACTGTTCGCCAGCCAATAGCAGTTGAACAGCTCCCATTCACTGCCTTTTTTATGAAAAACATTTCTCATTTCTGTGATTTTTCAGTCACAAGACAAACCCCCCAAAAGTGTTAACTGCAAAGTGGGGGAAAAAAGACGTAAAAAGACATTGATTTTTTTAATTTAAGCACATTGCACTAATTTCTTTTGCATTAGACCTATTTTCAGAAAGAGAAAGAAAAAGTGCAGTGTGTCACCCAAGATACAACTTTCATTTGGTACATATTGCATACTTTTTTGCTGGTGGCACTATGGTATTCATATCAGATGTCATAATAGATGAACCCACTTTTTATTTTCATGTTTGCTTGTAAATATCAGTCATCCAGGTAATCTCTTTCTCAAGGTATGGAATCAATCACAACTGGACTATGGATGTTTGGACTCTCATCTGAGAAGCCTCCATTAGTAAGTATAATTGGGATTGGCTATGAGAAAACCTCATCGTGATAACAAAAAGCTTCGGTGTCCCATTGCAAATACAGCGTGACAAACTATAAATACAAACAAGCCTGTTGGATATTTTGATCATATACGGTGCAGCCGTATCATCTTCCAAAAGTCTCTCCTCTTCACCACCATCTCTAGGCTCCACACCTTTTATTTCTTATCACGGCGAGTCGCTTTTTGGCTGTAATGGTTGCTGTGTCGCAGCAGAGCGGAGAAACTGGCACGAGGAAATTGTAGTTCCTGTCCACATGCTGTCCAGTTAAAAACTCACAACCACCGAGCGAGAGGAGATCTCACACTATCTTCGGCTGCATGTAGCAGTCGCCCACATAAATGTCCGCTTGGCTCTGCTCTGAACGCGTAATTGCTTTGTGCAACACCTCACCCACATACACAAATATTCGAAAGAGCTCACACACGGAGGCATGCTGCGCCAGTACACACTCCACAGCTCCACACCCCTGGTGCTAACACACATTATGTCGTAGCTTACTGAACGCAAACAAAATCATGAAGAACACAGATTGACAATACCAATCCTGTCTGTCCCCCCAGCACACCACCAACACAGTGTGTGTTTAGTGTCGGAGCCCGACAAAAGCGCACAAATGGTAAAGGTGAAGAAAAGAACAAGTCAGCCACACACAGCATGTCACTGTGGCAGAGTTGAAGGTCCAGCGCACTGCAGCATTTTGCAACATGTTTCTAAAACAGGACAGAAAGATCAACTCAGCCTATCCTTTTTGTGTCCTTATTACATCATCATGTCCCTGCCAGAGGCTCAATTAAGATACTGACTTTGACCCCTTACACAATTGTTAAAAGGAAGCAGGGGAAAAGAGCACTTTGCAAGCTGAAATTGTGAAAGCTTAAAAATCTGTCAAACACTCCAATGCATCTACATGTACGTCCTGAGCGGTTTGTCCATATGTGCCTCTCTGGCTGAGAAACAGTTTTGGAGAATAACGAGGCCATAAGCCTCAGCATTATACATCACCTGTGGATCTAATGGGATACAACACAAGAGCTACGTCGTACTAAATGTTACCTTTACAAAAACAATATTCCTCAGTTGAGAATGATACTATTAGATGCTTTTTAGCACTTTAATTTGACATTAAAAAAAACTATTTGGTAGAGAAATTGCTGTGGATCTTATTTAATTGTGTAGACAATAATGAATTTTTTGGTAAGTGTCAAAAAATGTTTTCAGAAAATGTGCAATTCTCAGTTGAGTGAAATTATAATTCTACCGTGTGTGAGTGTGCGTGTGCATGTGCGTGTGTGTGTGTATCTGTGCGATCATAGAGCACTGTGTTTAACAAGCACAATTGTTTCAAAGGATTACATTACAGGAAAATCAATTTTAACTAGATTGATTTAATTGCATGGCCAGCATTTCCAAAATTATTGAATTCTTTTTTTGTGCTTTCATCATTTTCCAAGGCTCAGCGGGGGTGTACAGTAGAAAGAACGAACGACTGCTATAATTATACAGCAAAGCATCCTACCAGTCAAACCTGCGAGCAGTAAGTAGGGGAGTTAAAAAAGAAGAATCTGAATTCAAACGTAGGTGTCAACCTACCACATCATTTTGTGTGGCCTTAAAACCTTGCCTCATTTTTCTGTTGACCTCTGTTCAAAATTGGACATGAAAATGATAATAACGAAATACAAAGACAATTATGTAATTTAACGGGGAAACATGGGACCAGAACTTGGCAGCTTCTGGCTGGCATATATCATCGTCTTTAGCCCTATATTTGAAAGTAAAATGTAAAAAATGTATTGTCCAATGTAAATGTAAAGCTAACAAAAGTATTATATAATAGTATTATAATTCACAGACTGAAGTGTTGCACTGGTCTGCATTACAGTACTCCTTAAAAAGACAAAGACAATATATATATATATATATATACCAATCACACCCCCAGCATGTACCATGTATGTGGCTTCATTGTTTCGACCAGGCCCCTGAAGATTTGTCCTGTGATCCAAGCATGTTTGGCATCTCAGCTCTATTGTCTCATTATCTTAACATGCTACAAAGCATTATCAAATTCACATTGTATTGATCATGCAACTAAGTCAAGCAATTCCACGAGAATTATCAGAAGCATATAACAAATCAATCCTATCGTTCAGTGCTCATTGATGAAGAAATTTCCAGCAGCAGTAACAGCATAGGACTAGTGTTAGAAAACCTGCACAAAAGATGGAGGATGAAGGAGCGTTCAGCTTTGCTAGAACGAGCGAGAGCTAGAGTGGAATAAAGTGGACAAAATGTCTGACTCAACTGGCACTATCACCATGGGTTCAAGTCAAGAGACACCTGAGATGTTAAGAGTGGAGAGAAGTGAGGGCGGAGGGGCAAAGCTTGCACCACAGAAATAAAGATAATTATAGTGACCAGAAATACGATAAAAAAGGGAATGGGAAAATGAGAAGATTGACAGGTGTTTGCGATGACAGAATGAAGTAATATTACAGACAGAATCCAAGGACAGCCACAACCAACAGAAAGAGATCATCCTACCAGAGTTTCTCTTAGAAATGTACTTGACATCACTGCTGGCTCCTGAGGCAAGGAGGGTGAGGATGAGGAGTAGTAGAAAGAGTGACGTCTTCATCGCTCTCCTCTCGACCGGGACCTTTGGATCAAACAAGAGAGAAATGGTGTTACATATAACATGCCATACATAATCCTGTCGCTTAACCAAATACAAAAAAAATAACATTACAAAAACACTAACAGTTTTAATGTTAGACAGGCTTGCCCTTCTGAACACAGCTACCTGTTACATCCCACTATAATTTATTTGAAAAATGTTTTAGTTAGTATTGCATTATGTAGTCAGCTCCTACCAGTATTGCAGTAGGAATGCCCACTAAATGTTGATTGATTGATTGATTGATTGATTGATTGATTGATTGATTGATTGATTGATTGATTGATTGATGGATGGAATATTTATTGATCCCCAGGGGTGGGGAAATTCAGGCCCCAGCAGTATCCATACCACAGAGTGGGTATACAAAAGACACACAGATAGCATGAGCGCAACTCAATAGGCTCTCATAAGGCTGCCACACAACGGCGCCACAAAGAAAGTCAGAAAGTGCTCAAGATAAAAGCCATCAAAGCAAATCAAAGCTAAAAAACAAAGGGAAAAAAGTAACAGCGGCCAACCAGCACCCCTCAATACAAGAGAACACCCCAAAACACACAAAATAGCCACCGACAGGTGTAAGGGCAGTCCAGCTCAACGGCGCCCAATGGACCGTGGTCGTGAATCGGTGAAAACATCACAAAGCAGGCAAACGTGCACCCAGTCGAAAGTCGTTGGTTCCGACGAGCACAAGGGAGCGGACTCCCCACAGGGGTTCCGGCTGCAAGGCCAAGGCCAGGGACCCGGTCATCACTGGCCGGATAAGCAGGAAGGCGTCGTAGAGTTACACCGGTCTCGACCGATGATCCCGGTCCCAGGAAGAAAAAAATAAAATAAAATATCCGATCCGAAGAGATACCGAGGTGCGGTAGAAAACACCAGCATCGCCGAATGGACAAAAAGACAGAAAGAAAAAGGAGAAAAGAAGGAAATAAAGAGGAAAAGAGAGAACACTGCTGGGAGGCAGCCACTCACGGCCCCATACCAATAAAAAAATAAAAAATCATTAAACTCATTAAACATAATGATCTGAATGTCCAGGCTCAATCCAAACTCCTTACAACAAGTTAGGACATTGTTCTACTCAATTATTTATGGCTAGAGGGAGCTGATTGGTAAACACCAGAAACAGGGCTGACAAGAGCAGATGGAGATGAAAATCTAGTGAGTTGACGTAAATCATTATTCTGACAATTGGATAAAATAGGTCTTAAATACACAAACACACATACACACACGCAAGCACACACACACACACAACCTTTGAACAAACTGCGGACTCATACTGTACTTTTTTTATATGCGCACGCACACACTCACTTGCACAAACGGGGGTCGGCAGAGTCATAAAAGACATGTTAGCAGTTATTCCACTGTGTGTTCAATAAATATGACAATATTGTATGCGTACTTTGCCTTGGATGGCAAAATCACATTACAGTCTGGACAACAGTTTAGTAAGATTTTGATGGCGCATGAGATGTTTTTGATATGGGAGCCATAACTCTTTAGCATCCAAATCAGCCTGAGGACTTTTAAGTAGCATGAGACCATTGTGGAGTACAAAGTACACAAAACAGAATATTTTAGGATTTCAGATTGCTACTGATCTCTGTCGACTTCAGAAGTACAGTATATTGCTTCTCATCCCTTGAAGTTGAAAGAGAAATATCTTTTCAAATCAAACTCCATTAGGAATTATTCATCCATCCATGCATTTTCTGAACCGATTCATCCTCACGAGGGTAATTGCAGGGAACACATAAACAACCATTCGCACTCGAAAACCCACCACCTCTGAAATGTGAGGCGATGTGCTAACCAGCGCATCACCATGCCGCCTCCTTTAGTAATTGTATCAAACTAATATTAAAAAAAAAAAAAACAGCTTCAAAATCATTTAATTGGTATAGGACAGGGGTCTTCAAACCTGGTCCTTGGTGTCCAGTTTCCTACGATATTTTCCATTTCCATGTCCATTTACACGTATCGAAATCTTCAATAGAATGCCGTGCATCAGTAAGTGTATCAATTTTGTGTTCAACTAAACATGGCCAGATTAATTTTACATAGGCAAATGTAGGTCATTTCAGTTTTTCAGTATATAGGTTTTTTTTTGTGACATTTTTGTTTGGCTCTCCGCAGTGAGCTTTTTCCGATGCAACACATGCGCCTTGGCTCGATAAAGCTTTGGAAACATTGCCGTCGTGACATCATCACAGCAGCATATCACCGGTGACTAAGAGAGTCCAATTAGTTCTGGCTGAGCAAAGGTCAAAGCCACACCACACAAACACTACCACATGGACTGTGTTTGGTCTTAGAATGAAGTGAGAAAAGCAGTGTGCAAGGCATGCAGATGAAGAATAAATGACAGAAAGTGTTACTGGATGCAGTGGCGTGTAAAGAGGGGGGCTGATGGGGCAGGGCCCCGGGCATCTAACTTAGTGGGAGCATCCAAACAAGGGTGAATGTGTATTCAACAATAACTCAAAATTTTTCATCATGTCACTGGACGAAAGTGTATGACTCATCATTGGGGCATGAGGCCATGGATCACCCGAACACCGTCATCCCATGGCTCACATAGCAACGCTCGCAGCTTGTCTAATTAGAGATGCGCTCTCACGCATTGCTTATTATCCCGACATACTGTACAACACCTCCTTTGGCATTCAAGTGGTAAATTCGACACTGATTGGACTTCTGTTTTGGGGACAACTACCACCATGCTCTGGTGGACGGTGGAAGCTTTTAAGAAAAGTCTAAAAATGTATTTATTCCGGAAAGCATAGTCTTGCCAGTTTTTAATGACATTTTATCTGTTTTATAACTTTGTTATTTTATTGCAGTAATTGTACCTAATTTTCCTGTCCTGTGTTGTGTAGCAATTTGAGATTTGCCTTTAAATGTAAAGTGCATTATCAATAAAATACATTATTATTATCATTATTATTATTATTAGACTGAATCCAACATCTCTGTCGAGATATATATACAGTACTACTAAGGATGAATTGATACCTTTACTAAACGTAAACATATCACGGAAAAGGAGGAAAGTTCACTAGTTAATTACATTGTGTAGATTTATAACAAGAGCTTTGATTTTTAATCAGACACTTGTGTGAACACACGCACGCGCACACACGCACGCACACGCACGCAGCCCTGATAGCAAACTATTCTGGTCTCAAATACACCAATGCTGAGCCATTAGGGTGCATCAGCCACACATCCAATATTAAAGACAGCCTGGAGCTCTTTTCTGTCACACTATCTTTTCTCTCCCAAACTGCATGAGTCATGCTGTTTTGGTTACAGAGGCAGTCTGTGTTTTACATGGAAGCATAAGCCGCCTTGTCATCATTATGAAAAATGTGATATCTGTCCTTTTAATCTCCTCATCAGGACACATAATTAGTTTGAATTTGAATTTATGTGCTGTCGTACTCCATTTAGGGTGGATATAAATTGTGTATTACATTGAGGCTGTGCAATGGTTAATACTAGTATTTCCCTTTTGCTCTCTTGACACACGCTTTAGTGTATTTGTGTGCACACCATGATTTGTGCACTCCGGATTTACGTTTTATGCTTTTGACTTTGCCAGTCTTGTCGTACACTGTGTAGTCTCATTTGTGACAAAGCAACAGTTTAAGTTTTCTTTCTCATTTTAGGTCTTTGGCAAGTAGTGCACATCTCTCACAGAGTGGATTTGAGGATGACAGAATTCGCTCACAAAACACTAACTACAAAAACAACATAAACTCTAGTTTGAATAATTAACAGACAATAATGTTATAGGGAGCCATAATATTAAATATACTTACAAATTGCAACGGAATCCAATACAGCTTACGAAGAAGGTAACGCTCAGTTTTGATATTTATTTGGTATTTATTCAACATTTACACTTACTTTTAACATTTTACACATTATTGTAGTCTTTCATTAACCGTTTTGTAAAATCACATTATAAACTGTGTTGTGCTTTACGTAACTTTCTAAGCAATGTAAAAGAAGCACCATTAAAACCCAAGACATCATTTGTGCAATTACCTATGCAATGAGTGTCATTCTGACTGTGAGGTGGACGAGTGGCACTGATGCCACAGGACTCAAATGATAAAATATTGCATATAAAATATACTATATTCTTGTATCTGTGGTTAAACCTGTATCCTCCTAGTTTCATTCAGCACCCCTCAACAAAGTTTGAGGAGAATTAATTAATTAATTTATTTATTTATTTATTGTGCATATAAACACGCTACATTTTTCTGTCCTAGTTTACTGGTTAAAATGAATGCCATGTATTCATGTCACAAAATGTCTTTGCTTCGAGGGAAAGATTTTCTTTGCT
Organism: Syngnathus typhle; assembly: GCF_033458585.1. Classification (NCBI taxonomy): domain Eukaryota; kingdom Metazoa; phylum Chordata; class Actinopteri; order Syngnathiformes; family Syngnathidae; genus Syngnathus; species Syngnathus typhle. The sequence continues at coordinate 8,914,725 of NC_083738.1, read as the reverse complement.
AGATAATGTTCCGTGCGGCTTATCCTTTAATTGGATGTGCGTCCGTAGGTGCATGCAATAAAAGCTCTATAAATTCGACAACACTTCTTTTTTTTTATGCAAACCCATAACACGCCATAACTTGCTTTGGGGAAGTACGTATTTGTCTTGATGGCAATATTGCCTGAGCGCTTCCACCTTGCAAGGCAAAAGACTATTATGCTTAGCACCGATTAAGTCTAATGCGAGCCAAGGACATATTTCACACATCATCACCCCATGTACATTGGGCACATTTGGCACCAAACTGTTATCTTTATGACAATTTCCGACCCTATCATGATAGTTGGACCAAATACTGTTTCTAGTACGTATTTGCAATACAACAGCTCAACTGAAGCTTATTAGCATTCGCTTACCAACTAAAAAGACCACAGGTGTGTATACCTAATCTTACTCTGTTAAGCCCACTGACTTGGATATCCGACCTCTGGAAGCTGAGATGCCCTTTTGACCGCCACTGTCAAGATAGTTTATCCATATACTGAGTGAGTCTTACAACTCTCTCAGACATAGCTCATCAAGCTGACACACTGCCCCGGAGACTGCAATTGCTTCTGACTCAAATATCTCACAATTCAAGGCATTACCACACAAATATTGCAGCTATTTCTGAGAAGCACAAATATTTTTTTCTGACACAGAAGATCACACACAGGCACACACAGATAGACACACACAACACACTAACACGCTGCATCCACAGAACAGCTGGTAAACAGACTGTTGAGAGGAAGTGAGGGAAGGAGGGGTTTAGCTCATTTGCCATGTGGTTGTTTTGGGTGATTTCACAGACAAACTCCAAGGTTGTGTGTAAAGCTGCAAAACAAATAGGTGGAACTTTAAGAGACACATTTGAATGGTCAGTCAGCCGATGCATTTGCAGTGAAGCATTCATTTATCACGTAAAGTGAAAAACTTAACACTAGCATGTCAGTAAACAGTGTGTCAAGTGTCAATTCTGAATATGTTATATAGATTAATTCTTAAATGTAATAATATTTTTATGAAAAAAAGCAGCCATGTTTCTATTGCATTATAATAATAGTTATTATTAATATTAATGTATTTAAAAACTTGCTAACAATTTACCATCTTATAAACACCACAACTAATAATATTGCTGAATCTAAAAATAAATCCCTATTGTAATTTATGAGAGAACCCATTTCATAACCTTCATTGGAGTATTGCAAACTCACAAAAACATTTCAAAGTTAACCACCATGAACATTTGAAGGAAGAAAACAATAACTCTGTTACGCAGATTCCCTGATGTAAGAACTACATTGCTCGCATCAATGCTGTATTGAGCAAAATTAGAATTTTATCTAGCAAGTTGCTATGGCGCTGATGCACCAACTATCAGCTAGGTGCCAAAGGGTCCTTGAGCAAGGTACTGAACCCCCAGTTGTTCCTGATGCTGCGCCATCAGTGGGTAAATGTGATGTCAGTGTGAAGTGCTAAACAAATTGCAAGTAAAACCAATATCATTGTGTCGCGGCGCTTGCAATTATACTGTGCCCTCTTAACATCATCATTGGTAAGGCTTATTTATGAATATATAGAATTTCAATGCCATCAACCATGGCCATGGTAGATGAAGGCTAACATACAACCATAAACAGCAAATAAGCCCTCGGTGAAACTAAATATTTATAAAAAAGAATGTATATAATTATAAATTTTAAAAAAGCCAAGCTAGCTTCAACGCAGAGTTTATTACGCTACACTTATGATGGGCACAAAAATACATCCCTGAATATTGTAATACTGAACAAAAGTCTCTTAGGGGCCACCCTGTTATGGTGCCAAAGGGACACTAAATAATAAATCAAATAAATATTTACACATTTGGTCTGTAGTAGTATAGGTCCATAGGGATTTAAAAGGAAGTCTTTTAGTCTTTCACAGTAGGAATACGAGGCAACATGACACTGACAAACACATCAACATTTATGGATGCATGCACAGAGAAATACGCAGCATGAGGTGTGTGCTAATGAATGCAGTACCACCTGTTCAGTAAATGATCTAATTGCTCTCAGCAGGTTCCCATTTCCTCACTTTTACACAGTTACAGCACCATTTAACAGGTAAGAGACTGCTGCCGCAAGCCATCCTTGCCCTCACACCTTCACTAATTCAACATTTAACAGGATCTCTTGTGATGAGACACCAGTTGCTTTCAAGTGAGGAGAAAGCTCAGATGGTGAAAGGGAAGTGGGCAAAAGGTAGCTTTTAAAAGGAAAATCAAAAGATGCCGGGATGAGCTCTAAGGGCTAGGGCAAAGATGAGCAAATTAGTGTGCAAGTGCAGGAAAAACACACTTGAAAGATCAAAGATTGACTTGTGTGATTAATAAATTGTTTATTGTCAGGGCAACATGCTGAATATTTCCAATAGGAGTATCTAATCCATCCATTCATCCATCCAATCCACCCATTCATCCATACAATCCATCCAGCCATCCATCCATCCATCCATCCGTCCAATCCAGCCATCCAATCATCCATCCATCCACCCAACAAATCCATCCATCCATCCATCCAACAAATCCATCCATCCAACAAATCCATTCATCCACCCAACAAATCCATCCATCCATCCACCCAACAAATTCATCCACCCAACAAATCCATCCAAAAAATCCATTCAGAGGTGTGTAAAAGAAAACACCTTTGGGGTTTTCTTTCTGTTGAGACTGTAATCTTGCAACTATACTATAAAAAGAAAAGAGAGAGACAGTTTAAGCACAGACACATATATAATATACATGTTTTTCTGGTCATGAACATTCACTGGTATATTTGGTACTATTATTTAGTATATTTCATACTATTACTGTTTAACTTATAGGGAGAAAGATGCACCTTTTTTAGAGGTATAAATGTACTTTTTTGTGATATTGTGATACTTCTTTTACAAGTGTAAGGGAATTCTAGCAAAGGGAAATTGGCTTGAAGAGAGTGTTACAAACATTAGCATAATGATAAAGGATGAAAGGTTAAAATGAATTGTTCAATGTTAATAATGTTATTTTGTGCTTCATTCAATTCCTTTACTGAATAATAAAACTGTGCGGTCTATTGAGCAGGGTAGTAGAACTAGCAGAGAGTACAAATAGCGTTAACTCCAGGGATTCACTGATATTAGATAATGACAGACTTTAATCCTATTTTGAATACATTTCAAGTTGAAAAAAAACAAGTAACATTGAATAACAATTGAAAAAAATGACTAGCTGTTTTATTGAACAAAAGTTTAAAAATGTACTGTACATTTTGTGAAGTGTTCAACATTTTAAGAGGCCAAAAAACTGGCTTTTTATTGAATATTTGACAAATATCCGAAATTTTTTTTCCTTGACGTAGACACATGCAACCCTACATACCAATATGTTAGACACATTTGGCACTTCACATCTTGTTAGCAACAACCTCAGAAGTTAGTGATGTGTGAGCTGGCCCTAAGGCAGTCACACTACTCAAATTTGGCAAAAGCCAAACAGAAGAAGCACTTGCGATCTGCCATTTATGTAAGCCTGTTTCAGCATTTAATATATTCATATTACTTTCTACGGTATGAAATAGGTGTTCATGCTCATATTTTAATATATTGTATATATTGCAGCAACAACTAAGTTAGTAGATGGAAATCTAGATGCACAGAGAGCCCAAAATAACGGATCTTCATCAGTAGCAGCACAATGGTGTCGGTTCCGAACATGTATGGTTGCTTGTATGGGTTTTCTTTGGGTATGGTGAGAATACGTATACTGTGTGTTTCTAAAGTGTACAAGGGTATGAATGTTAGTACACATATAAAAGTCTCAAAAATTCAGCACATGGTTTGGTTTTGTAGAGTCACATCAAACGTGTTGCTTCCGCTTGATTGGTCAAAGTGAACTGTAACTTTTGAATAACAATGGAAATTGAAGTAAACAAAATAGACCCGGCCATTCTGACCACCACCAAACATTCATACACCAGTGTGAGTGGCACTGGAGTCAAGGAGGATGAGGTCTTCCCCAAGGACACAACAACCCAGGACTTGGGTATCGAACTGCCAACCCGGTGGTCTTTGGACTGCTCTACCACTGATCCACGGCCGCTTCAATTAAAATAACATCCGTGGCATAAACAAGTTGTTTGATTTACCTTTGTGGGGATTTCTTTCAAGGAAGGGGATCAGCAATTTGCCCAAGATGTGAGAGTTACAAAAATAAAAGACCTCGAGAACATGAAAGTCATTCACCATTGCAAATGCTTTTTTTTCCCCTTCAAGCAGCTTCTTTCCAAGAAAAACAATATAATGACAGCACACACAACAGACAGAGATCCCGCTTCCTTTGATGTTTGTATTGAATCGAGTAAAATAGTCTATGATCAGGCAAATGAATAAAAATAAATACAACCAGTACTAAAGTAAAATTGTGGAACCTCAGGCACATATGTATGTTGGTACATACAACCTTGCCTTCAATAGTCTTTCCATGCACAATAGTTCACATTAATGCAGTACATTCCTTGTCAGTGTTACAATTATTGCAACAGTCATACAGTCATAATCTCTAATCCAGAGTGTTCTAGTCCACTTGAAATTCATAAATTTGGATATGCCAGTTTTGAAGAGAAGTATGAATGATTATGCATGTTGACATTTCACTTTCTAGTGTAATTTGCAGCTAAAATAATACAAAAAATGGTGAAAATATTTGTTTCTTGATGGTTTTTACTGTGCAATCTTTGACTGACATGGCATATCAACACTAATATAATGCATACATTTTCCTTTCTAGTGACGAGGTGTTTGCTGGCCTGCCAGAGATCTTCAGGAAAGACATGAACCGCATGGCAAGGCTGGCCTCGCCACTGTGCAGCCTGCCTTGCAAAGCAAGCAGTTGCAGTCGGGCAGGCAACATCATTTCCATTGCTCATTGATACCATTCAGCCAATTTTTCAAAAGATACCAATGTCTTCCGCTACATCTTAACACCTCAATGGTCAAGGATGACAAGGTTACGGATCATAATTAGATTGAATAATTAAATAAGGATATGAGCAGTAAAGTGATATCCCAGTTTTTAAGGCATTCAATATGAGAACGTTCATATGAATGAATACACACTGGCGCAAATCAGCCTAATATTTCATCTTTTTTTTTTCCCCCATTTCTTAAATACCTGTACCTTGATCAGTATTAATGTACTGAAGTGCAATGAGTGGCACAAAATGGCCCTTCCTTACATGCTGTGAAAGTCAAAAATGAAACATGCAGAAAAGTATCCACGCAAATTATTCAACCCTGACTGTGCTTCTGTGGTGCAAAAATTAGCATAATCCAATTCAGTGTGACTATCAACTGAGTGTCATGATAGGCAAACTTCAGAAATTGTGTGAAGGCAAGTCTGTCAATATGCAATAACATGAACCAACAGACTTTGTAAAAGACATGTCAAATGTATCATACGCTCTATTGGTTAGCTATGTGACTCACCCCATGATCATGTGACACTGAACAGTAAATAAAAATTAAATTATTTTTCACAGACCAAGGTCACAAAGTGCTTCATGATAATAAAAATAATTCTAAGATGACACATGTATACAATTAAGGGAATACGGTGGAAGATAAAATGCTTACTCAAAAAGGCAAGTCATTAGTTGCTTTTAAAAGCATCCACAGAGTCCAGAAACCAAAGGGAGCTCGTTCTAAAAACATCAAGTCCTTGCTAAATATTTGCACTGTGTCCCTGCTTCCAGTCTATCTCAACTTTGAAATGCCAGCACGTATGTTTTTCACATCTCATATTAAACAATTAAAAATGCTCAGTTGTCAATTTTATTTACAGGTTAATCTAAAGCTGGTTATGTACATATTCTAGTCAAGACTTTTGTCAATCTTAAACCTGTGCTAACTATACAGACAACTTATTAGAAGCATTTGAGTATTTAGAATGGTTACAGGAGTGAGAAAAAAAAAAGAGTTAATAAATGATTGTCAAACATGACACTAAAAAAATTGAAAACAAAAAGTCATAAAACAATGTTTTATTTTTGTTTTCTTTATAGAAATCTTAATTGTTACAGCAATGTAAAAAGTGAGCCTGTGTTGATGCATAAACAATAAATGCACTAACAATTTTAAATAGTTGGGAAACATTTTATATTTGTCTTCATTTCCGTCATGCTCCTTTGGCTGCAAAATTAATAAATAATCCAAAGTCAATTATTGAAGCACAACCAACATTCGTAACAATTAGAGCGGTTTTGACATGTTTTCTAAGCTTGTATTCCATCGCCTTTTTCTTCCTGCCACAAAGTGGTGAAGCAGTGTAGAGGCTTTAAATGAATTCAGTTTCAATTCAGCGGTACCAGCCGAATGCTTGTATTGATGGATTCAATTGTTTTTTCTGTTATGTTCTTTTCCTTTTCTAAATAAAATTTAATTAAATACATTTGACAGAATTGAACAGTTTACAAATTTTATCAGCGTAAGACAAGGCAACAGCTCAGTTATTGCCATTAGGTTACACGCATAATCTTTAAAATGACAGTTTGCACCAAATTGCCCTACTGCCGGTTTGAATCGACCTCCACATTTGAAACAGTTATGCTGAAGCTTGTTCATGCAATATTTAACCAAGACCTTTTTCCAGCGCCTGAGCGAGAAACTCACAATACAGGACGACACTAACTGCAAACTGCTGAGTTATACCTGTTTTTGTAGGAACAAACTAAAAAGTGCTGTGGAGCATTTCCAAACAAGAATTTCCAACATGCTTCCGCGTTTAGAATATTTGTGCTTTTCGCGCAAAATGCTACATAGTCTATTCATAAGCAAAACTTGTCGTTGGCGTTTTTATCATTTCATTTAGGTGCAGGAACTCCACTGTTGCCCCATCCTTAAATCCACTTACAATAAGAGGACTCATAAGTTTGTGCAGAGCCAGTCCAGACCTCCAGGGGACGCAAAAATAGGAGCCAGAAAGTAAAGAGTTGCGTTCAGAATCTTTAGCCAAAAATGCGATTGATGACATTGTTCTCATATTTGTCTGCACTGTGATAACTCATAGCAAATAAAGAACATAAGGGATCTATGTACGTGCAGTATCTTTCCCTTCTGAAGAAGCCTAACATCTCATGTTCCATAACAGTAAGTACATTGAGGCAAAGTATGGCTCCATACCACCAAGCTCCCGTCAAGCAGCCCAAGTCACATCTGTGACTATGAAAATACAAATCAGCCACTATGTAGGCAGACTTGTGCACTTAGCAGGTGTTTTACAACAACACACAACTAGACTTCACCAGTCAGATTTAATAATGCTGAACATTTACCACTGTCTCTTCTGGCAGTGTGCAAGATGGGGAATTTGTCCCTTCCGTTTAACTGTAATGTCATGTCATCATACAGATTCCCACTGACACTACTGAAAAACATGGTGAAGTTATATGGGGAGATCCATGGAGATTTGCTTGGCACAACATATGTTTTCATCAAGTTTAAAGCCAAAGCAGAGCAACCTTAGTTGCGTCAAGCATTTCACATTTGGTACAATTGTGATTGGAGGACTTCTGAAATCCCTATAGCTAATTCTGACTTTTTTTTAAAAATACAAAATAATACAAAAATGCATAAATAAATGCATAAATAAATACATAAATAAATAAATACTACAAAATGTGTAGCCTGCATTGAGCTCATCTCATTTTGATTACATATTTAGGCACCAGGTTAACAGATGATGATGACAAAAGAAAAACAATTAGGCCTACAGGTTAGAAAGAAGTGGTGGAGATGTCACAAATATAGCATCACATACCCACCACAACAGAATTTGGCGTTTGAAATCTCTAAAAATGTATTGCATTTATCTTTTACAATAATACACAAAGAAGATTTTGCCATACCAAACTGTGAAGTCACAAACATGGCCACCATTCTTATGTTTTAATGCCTTCTTTTCCCCCCCAACTGTACCTTAATAAATTCAAGCTTCCTATGAACAATATCGTTAGCCGTTTGCCCATATATATTCTCGTTCTTGTAGTCTCAAAGCACTATTTTAATTGCAACAGGACATTTTAGATTGACCAAGACAACAAGAACAGTTTTGCTGCAATTATTGTGATTTTCTATCAAAGTTTCCAATATTCTTGGAGCCATACTGAGGGCTAATTAAGAGGAAAATAAAAGTATAATCTTAACGCTGGTTATACTTACAAGAAGACATTCAGTGCAACTTATTATTTGGAGAATAAATGTAAAAATAAGACACACCTGTCAGTTTGCATACTCTCACCTGAAAAGGGGAGGGTTCAAACAAAAACTGCACAAAATACACACCACATAAGCAACTATCACATTTTTAAATTACTGATTTCCACAGTGCATATCAATATGTAAACATATCTCATTTTCTTTCATAGTTATACGATGCAGTGCAGCAAGTTGTTGTCATGTACAAGGATAAAAACAAGATGAAATTGTATTCACACGTTACACTCTGATGAAGCAATTAATGACTAGCACAGCCCAAGTCCTTCAGGTCATTCAGTTTTGCATGACAGACATAAATTAACTCTGGGACTCGAAACACACGCACACGCACAGAGTCAAACTGCAGAGTTAACAGCTCCAATGAGCCTGAAGATAGCAAGAACATATGACATCCTAACCTCACACACTAAATACACAAACACAGCTGTGAAACACATGCATACATACACTGAATCCACATTTGTCAGGCCTAATCTTGTTTGATCAACCAATGTCCTCAAGTGTTTCCTGGAGTGCATGAAAGGGACTCGCGCTAAGGATGCTTGCACGCACATATACACAGAAGCAGTCTTGGATGCATGCTCACACAGTAAAGACACTCGTGCTACTTTCACACTGTATTCCCCCAACTATGGGTTAAATAGTACCACTGCCCAGCGGGCTCCTCGGGAGAGGAATGGGCTAAGGGAGTCAACCCCTACAGAAAATCAATTTCCCCTTGGGTTGGTGTCAGGAAGGGCATCCGGCTGTAAAAGGTTTTGCTCCAAAAATGTTCTCGGTATAGGACTCTCACCCACGAGATGGCCATGGACTGTCCCCGGTGGAAGAAAGCCATACTGACACATACATGATACATACAAATTGGTGTATCAGAGGTGTTGGTGAGGAATTCAAGTTTGGAGTTTAGATGTATGCAAGTGTCCTTTCAAGATCACGAAATGATTTCCGCTGCTGCTCACTGCTCTCCTCTCCCCCAGGGGATGGATCAAAATCACACGGGGATGGGTTCAATGCAGAGGACAAATTTCACCACACCCAGATGTGTGTGTGATGATCATTGGGACTTTAACTTTTAACTTAACTTTGAAGACATCTCATTGGATTTATTTAGATTGCACATAGAGTGAGACAGAACGCTGCTTTCTGGTAATTTAGATGTATGAGGACCTCAGATTGACTGACGATTACTTTTAACACAAAGGGCTGTGGACAACGAGTCTCGGGTGTTAACACTCGAGATGCGCTTGGTGGCGTTCAGTCTTTTACATTTCTGATAACCCGCCGGAACCCAGTCGATTAGTGGGTCAACTAGAATCTCCCTTCCCACTTCACCAAATGACATTGAATCTGGAAAAAGCTAATAAAATGGAACCTCAGATGACCAGTGTCTGTTTTAAAGATAGGTTTAAAAAAATTGTGGACAACATGAAGTTGATTTGAAGATGAAATAATCATAAATGAGTTTTTGGAACACACATTATTGGTGCATTTATAAATAGTATCAATTTATGATTAACAGATATTTTTAACCTATTGTAATGATGCAAATTGTGTCCAAAATTACAATTTCACAAGCTCAAATTTTTATAGCCATCACAGTTTCTGTCGGGCCAAATATGATGACAAAGGCTATTTCTATGTATACCACAGGATGTGAAGCACTTTTGGCAACTGAGAAACAAATCACGCTTTTCAATGATGCATAGAGGCTAGACATAAGGAAGCAATGTCCACATTTCCCCGAGTGATTTCTCATCGGAATTCTTTTGTCAGTGATGTCAACTGAGAAAAAGTATGGTCAATTCCTAACAAATTTCTTCTAACAAACAAGGTTAAAGAAATAGTCTACAAGGACATCACTTCAAACTGGGGAAAAGCTCAGCTCAGTGATAGAAAGTCTACATCATGAACCTACACACTGTAAACAATTGGTTTCACAATAATCTCCATTTAGTAGGTCAGCAAGAATGGGGGTGTTCTCTTTTCTTTCAACATTGACACACGCAGTACGTCTTTTTGTTTTTTTTCCTCATGATAAAAGAAGGAATAGTCCTGACATTTTCCTGTTTTCATCCATTTATCAATAAATTATGAAAATGATCGAGGAACCCGAGATTATTTAAAGAGAGGTGGACAGTCTGGTAAAATGTGCTCAGAATCCTGTCACGCCCTTTTTTTAATCCTCTTCCATAGATGTGAGAGAGAGGATGGAGGAAATAAAATGCGGGGAAACAAAGTTGAAAAAACATGAATGGATTTTTATAATAAGAGGTGGACAGTCTGATAAGATGTGAGAGGGGATGGAGGAAACAAAATTCAGGGAAACAAAGTTGAAAACAAATGAATGGATTTTTATGATAATGACACCAATTTTAGAGAGATGGAGGGAGAGAAAAAGGGCAGCATGTCAAGAATATGACAGAAGTCATACAAATATTTTACTGTCAAAGTGATTAGAGTAGTTACTGCTTAATTTTGTCTGGCACTAAACATACATTCCCACAAACACACACACACACATGGTGCTCTGTCCACCCTACTATTTCTGTAAACCCAAACCCGCTGTGCTTAGAAACACCTCTGAAAATGACATTTCGACATTTCACACTCAAATATAGACTCACACAAACTTGCACACACAAACAAAAGTAGGAGAGTAAGGGAGAAACTGAAAGGCCACAGACATATATTTATAGTAACACTGCAAGAAAGGTAGAAAATAAAGGCTGTTGTCTTTTGAAATAAACATCCACAACTAAACTAGCGTACTACTTATTTTCCTGCATTAGAGAATAACGTATGAAGTGACCTCGTGCTGTTGTGTCCCCCATAGACATCTGATCTGCTTTCAATCTTTTAATGATCAAATTTACCTAATTATTGTTACGCGTGAACACCTGTAATTCAAACACTGGTAATAATGTTTTTAGTATTTCTTTATTTGTAGATGTATTTTAAAATATTCTGGTAAAGTAATGACAACGTATATTCTAATAATATTTTTTCAAGCTATTCTCAGCTTTGCTCCTTTATAAATGCTTGTGGGTGTTGCGTCTGCTTATATGACGCACATTGAGTAACCTGATGTATGAAATGTGCTATATAAATAAAGCTGCCTCCTCTTGCCTTGAGAAATCCCAGCTCTTCTAAACGACCTCGCTTGTGCACAGGCCCATTTGCATTGAGAAATGCCCTCAATTGACCGTAGACAGTGGCAGAAATCCCCGCTAAGAGATTTGAAATCATGGCCAAGGGGGTAAAGAGAATCTTCATGACTGACTTTGAGATCTGAGAACCGGAAACAAAACAGAATAGGACAAGCAAGTCACATGGATACTCATATTGCAAGTTGGGGATACGTGACATCACCACATTTTAGCGCAGCCAGGCCTCATCAGGTTCAAATTGGAAACGCCCACCCGCAGAGTTAGTCTGCACTTTGAATGAATCGTACATTAAATCCTCCAGCCCACGAAGATTGCACATTGTTTGTGCAGCGATTGATTGAAATCATCCCCTCGTCACATAGCTGAATTTGTTGCATAATGGGCTTTCATTCAAATGTGGGTGGAATTATTTTACTGCTCCAACTGTCTTTGAGAAACCCTCAATTTCATCTCATTGGTTATGCATGTATAGCCGTTCTCTCTGTAGTTTAACTTTTCTACCACATTATTGTGTGAGTACACACGGTAAGAGCTTCGGGTGAATTTACGTACATCCTCGCGCTCGAGTCGTATATTGTTAAATTGCACACTTTGCATTGTTCTTATGCAAGCTTTACGCACGCTTGATAAATGACGCCCCAGGGGCACGTGACTAAATAAATATGACAATAAGATGTAGAGAAAATTCGATTTTTTTTTCGTCACTTTTGCATTTTACAGTAAATGGTCCAGGTGGCTTTAGTTCTCCCTCGCCATTATCTTCCACTGCTCTATTCAGCAAATTATAGCATTGCAATACAATCCCATGGACTCTTTCTCTCTCTCTGGGGAAAGATTGGATTTCCTCTTAAACTGTCATTGATTCGTCAGCTGAGCATTGTGAAATAGATGGATAAGACAAACCTGAAAGAACATGATGACAGTATATTTGAAAGTTTACATCAACAGAGTGAAAGATAAAAACTGACTCGGTGCATTGTTCATCAGCCTCAAATTTTGCATGTTTGTGAATTTATGAGTTTATTCTGTGAGCATGTGTTCGTGTAACGTCTGTGATTTGAGATTGTCTTAATGTGAATGTCTTAGTGTGTGTGGGGGGTTGAGCAGACACCATTACGCCACTTCTAATAACATCACATTCAGCACGTAGCCTTTCAGACCATAATGTCTGTATACAATATTGTGCTCATGTAAGCACACTCGTAAGTGTCTTAGGGACCCTGAGTTACAGAGAGCAGACTAACAATGTGTGTGGAAGATTCCTATATTTTTTTTCTATCAGAGTTTAATTTTTTTTTAAAGATACATTTTGATTTATTGCACTTGGTTAAATAAAAGTGTATTCAAAACTACATCTGTTGTGCTCAGAGGACTGACTGGGCTATAGTTATAACATTAAAACAAAATGTAATTTTATGGTTTTTGAATTATGGCGGAATCACAAACACACATGCATGCACACACGCAAAGAAAAAGCCAATGACTAAGCAAAGCACTCTGGCAAAGTTAATCCATATGCTCACTGATCTGAAGCCTCACAAGAGGTTATGAAGGAAAAAAATCAACACAACAAAACAGTGTGGTAATATTGCAGCGACTCGAAGAAACAATCTTCAAATCAGAGGGTTGAGACATTCCAGTCATGACAATCCCATATGGAAACACCATGTGTGCTCATCCATTAAACATAAAAATGCATAACAAATAACCACACAATCTGCTGAATGGCACAAAGACACAATAACACCAAAGAAAACACCCACAAAATTTAGTTGGTTTAATGATCCATTTGGCATTGACCAGCATCTTTTTGGCAATCCATTAATTGAATTGCAGGTGTTAGTATTTTTTTTCTTCTTTCTTTCTTTCTTTCTTTCTTTCTTTCTTTCTTTCTTTCTTTCTTTCTTTCTTTCTTTCTTTCTTTCTTTCTTTCTTTCTTTCTTTCTTTCTTTCTTTCTTTCTTTCTTTCTTTCTTTCTTTCTTTCTTTCTTTCTTTCTTTCTTTCTTTCTTTCTTTCTTTCTTTCTTTCTCTCTTTCTTTCTTTCTTGCAGGACTTCATCACCAAGCAGTCCAAATTAGACTTGTCAGTTATTTTAGCAGGTAACCAGTCTAAGGATTTCCACAGGCTTTGGAAATACACTTACGTTCAAAGGTTTGGGGTCAACCATGAAAACTAAGATAGGGTTTTCAAGGGTTTTCCAGGGTATTCTAGCCTTATTACACAATTAGCAAACAACATTTCCTGACAGAGCAATCCCAAGGGATGATTAAAGTTGAGTCTAAGTCTATTGGAACACTGAAAGGATGGTTGCTGGGAATGGGCCTTTATACACCAATGTAGATATTGAATTAAAAACCAGACATTTGCAGCTAGAATACTCATTTACAACATTAGCAATGTTTAGAGTGTATTCCTGATTAGTTTATCCTCGTTGAAAACAATAGCGTTTTATTTTAAAAGTGAGGACATTTCTAAGTGACCTCAAACTTTTGAACGGTAGTGTACCGCCGAAGTGTGTTGACCATAGAGGTTGAAATTTGATCGTTTCAGCTGCGTGGGAGGTTCATGGTGGGTTTGGAGCTGTTCCCTCTGCTTGCGTGAGGTCTCTCAGGAACAAAGCTCACATTAAAGCCCCTGAGCAGCAAACAATTGTGTGTTTTCAAAAGCAGCACATTTTTTATTCATGTCGGGATTTGTTCAAGGTCGCAAAAGTTCAACATGCAGTTTCCAGACACTCACCTGTACCTTTCTTGTCACCAGGGAATTTTGGACATTTTAAAATTTTCCTTACAAGACAAAACACGAAAACTGTTGCCAAACCTTTGCAACCTTGAAGGAAACCTGACAAATTCCGACGTGAACGTGCATTTCTCTACCTTTGCCAGCAGCCGCAATTAACCCCTGTGGGATAGGGGCTGTATTGATAGTAGGCTAAGACCTGGACTGCAGAGAGGATCTGCCCGTCCAATATGACACACACTCATACACACAATGTCAAAGGTTCAGATTATTTTATTCGTTTTACACACTTTTTTATTTTATTTTAATTTATTTTTAAAATGTAATGATAGATTTCTAAGGATGAGATATTAAAGATGTTTAGATGCATGGCAACACAGTTACCTTCCATTAGTTATCCTTGGAAAAATGGCAATGAGCCTTCCAGAACATACTACATTTCCCCTGAGACTTACGAATATGTCACCTGGTAGGGCAAATGTTCAGATATATTTATTGAACTCCTCAATTCTGATTGTACAAGTGATACCTGCACAGCTGCAGACAAAAGTGGAGGAATAGCAATTTGAGTTGCTAATGTATTGTGGTGGACTTAAATTTAAATGACATGTGGTGACAGTGAAACAATGTCATCCCCAATAAGAAATACATTTCTAACAATGCCATCCCCAGCCCCACTCCCCTCCCGCCGTTCTCAGGCGAGAATCCGGCTCATTCTTTCAGTGCTGAGATTGAGTTGAATAAACATTGACAGTACAGAATGGAACAATTGAGATGATATAGGCAAAACCCTCAGTGCAGGTAAACGAGATAAGCTCCTGGGCACAAGTTGACATTACGTTTCATTTGCCTTGTGTGAAGCAGGCTGTTTTCCAGCGGGAACATTGAGATCTCACATGTACACGCATAAACAACGACTGACGTGGTGATATAGTTGGCCTCCATGGATATTAAACTAATATGAATTTATCCCCGAAAGCGTTATTATGAAACCACTACCTCAGTGTTGGTTTCATGATAATGCATCAGTAACACGCACGCACACACGCACGGACACATATCAATACGCATTTCATTTCCCTTAATATTCCCTCTGCACCCATTTTAAAACCTGCTCTATTGACACTATAATAGTCCACTGGGAGCCCTAAGAAAAAATGTGAAGACAAGATTTATTGCTCACGCACAGTCACGAATGCGGACACACGCATGCAATGTGTTGCTGCGAAAACAACTCCCCTGGCTCACGTATAGAAACATTCTTACCTCTATCCCGCACAGTGAAAAGCATGCATTAGGAAACAGTGCCATGCAAGATTTGTGCTGCACACACACAAACATATTTGTTGGGAGAAGGAACCTATTTAAATGCTAAGTAAGCAGTCTCCCTTTTGGGGCTGTGATTATACAGCGGATCTCATAAGCAATGCTTCACAAATAGATTTGCACATGTAGAACTTAATTACAAGCGGCCTCGTTTCTCTATGTGTGTCGTATTCCCAGGAATACATCTATTGAGAGAGGTGGGATTAGCTCATCATGTTTGCTTGTAAGGACCATGTAGCTGTTGTTAAGATTTGATTTACATAAGCAAGTTTGAGTTCAAGTTCCAGTCTCCCTTTGAATTCTCCCTTGCCTTTTGCTTTTTTTAAATGTGTTTCACACGCACATGCACAACCATAGCTTTAGTAAAACAAAATTAACCCGAGTGGCTTGACGAAAGTGAGTAAATAGGGTATACTGGTAAAGGAAGAAAACTGGAATCCTGAATCTGTAGTTTTGCCTCTCCGTGCACACACGCATTTTGTCAAGCGTTTCAGATTCACATCTTGGCCAACATTTTTAATTAACGTGGAATATGAGCTGCTTAACGGGTATTTTTCGAAAGGATTCTGGTAAGAATAATCTCGAGTATTCTAAGTGACTATGAATTAAGGTAATCCTACATGGGACACAGAGGTTTTTGGGGAATTATGAAACCATATTTCAATAAATGTGTTTAAACTAAATGCTTATTACCCCAAGATAATGTCTTTAGCTGTTTTTTCAAGGTGAAAGGTGCAGATGGTGGAATGCTCTCGGTGTGCCGATGGTATTTGGGTGTATTTAAATGGGGTGGAGAAATTGCCCACCTCAATGCAAATGAGCCTTAGTGAGCAACAACATCTAAGTCGCTAACACCAGCACTAACAGCCACACACAGTTTTGGAGGCGGCGCAAATAACACCTACAGAGGCTGGTGTAAAAGTGCCGCTACTCAGCGGAAGCTTCTTGGCATCTGTGTTGCCAGATCATTGTGAGAGAACGCTCTGAGTCTGACATGTACAAGACATCCATCCATCCATCCATCCATCCATCCATCCATCCATCCATCCATCCATCCATCCATCCATCCATCAATCCATCCATCCATCCATCCATCCATCCATCCATCCATCCATCCATCCATCCATCCATCCATCCATCCATCCATCCATCCAACCAACCAACCAACCAACCCACCCAACCACCCACCCACCCAACCACTAACCCACCCACCCACCCAACCCACCCACCCACCTACCTACCTACCTACCTACCTACCTACCTATCTATCTATCTATCTATCTATCTATCTATCTATCTATCTATCTATCTATCTATCTATCTATCTATCTATCTATCTATCTATCTATCTATCTATCTATCTATCTATCTATCTATCTATCTATCTATCGATCTATCTATCTATCTATCTATCTATCTATCTATCTATCTATCTATCTATCTATCTATCTATCTATCTATCTATCTATCTATCTATCTATCTATCTATCTATCATCCAAATCGTTTATCAATGGGAGGGCATGTCAATCTGGCCCTCAGTTGCTTAAAAAAGTCCTACAATAACATTTTCATGGTCAGAGACACACGTTGTGTCACTCGCTGATCCGAGACATTCTACTCTGGCAAAACATGAAATGGAAACCCCTTTGAGCGCTGTGTGCACCTTCTGGCAAGAAAAGGCACAATCTTATAGGCTTGAGATGCAGAGCCAGTGCCACTGTGGACTAACTTGCGCAAATGGAGGTGCTGGTCAGCATGATAATGTTCCAGCTGTCCAGCAATACTGAGCAGCCACAAACTTCAACCTGTTTTCCAAATTTCTTGTTCTTTGCCGCAACTGTATATCACGACTGCGACAAATGACTTGTTGTTTTTTCTTCTGACACAGAAACCGCATGAATCTCTTTAGCACTCGGTCCACTGGAACCAGCATCTCTGTAGGTACCTTCTCTTTCCCCCCTCTATCTCTTTCTCTCTTTCTTTCTCTCTCTCTCGCCATTAATAAAGCCATGGCTACTATGAACACAGGCTGACAGAGATAAATGGGAAAAGAGCAGAAGGAGAAGGAAAAAAATTCAAGGAACAAGGGAAGAAACTGGAGAGTGGGCTGCAAGGGAAGAGAAGAGTCCTCTAATGTTTCTTATTTTAAAAGGAACGCATCCAAACAGGGTTTCTATTTTTGTGTTTGCTAAAGCGATTGAAAAGGAGTTTCCACCGAGGATAAAAAGGTTAACAGATCATTTTTAAAGTCCCCCATTACACCTATACACAAAAGGATGGAATAGGTGCTTGTCTGTATGAAAACACAGAGTGAGAAAAAAAATAATAGGGGAGAACACAAGTGTATAAGGCTAATTTGTTCCCCATTTTCCTGTCGTACTTGATTTGGTGATGCTACATCATCACTGTTTGAAAGAAGCAATACGTTTTATACACTGGCAGTGACCATTGAATAAACTGAGGATACAACAGTGATGATATTCTGTGAATGCTGCCCGTACAGCATCAAATGTTACTTTGATTGGAATGTTAGCCTCCTCGGTAAATTCTCACAAATCAAACATCCAAGCTACACATTATTTCATTCTATGCATTCAGTAAGAATATTTATAGTTTCATCTTTCACGTCAGTGTGACGTATGCATAAATATTCTATGACTGTGTCATGCCTGGTGGCTATAACTCCCCCGCCGTTGATTTTAAATCGTCACAAACCGGTTGTGATAACTATAATCCCTACTCCTTCAAAATTAGCTATATTTGTGTCAAGTTATACTTAACACCTCTTGCTGACATTATAATTTAGTGTGACAAACTGTCAATTCTTTTTTTAGTCTTGCACACCACATTCTTATTAGGATGTTTGCTCTGCAGTGATGCCCTGCATGTGTGTGCAAGATCTCATCTCATCATTATGATCATTCAGCCCATTGGTTTGGGACCTCCCGAACAATATCATACCAAAATTCTCGGATCACCGGTGTATTCTAAAGTTCACCCTTTCATTCCCTGTGCCCCTCGAAATTAGATCTGAAAATGTCATTTATCTTGATTTGACTGTGCCTCCTGCTTTCCAAAGGAGAGAGTGATATCATTTCTGCCTTTGCTCATTGTTTTACTGTCATGCAATGTCTTACAAATTGAAATCTAACATAGTATAGATAACATACGTATAAATTGCATCTATCTATCTATCTATCTATCTATCTATCTATCTATCTATCTATCTATCTATCTATCTATCTATCTATCTATCTATCTATCTATCTATCTATCTATCTATCTATCTATCTATCTATCTATCTATCTATATATCTATATATACATATATATATATGAAACAAAATCTAAGCTTTCCTGAAATTCATAGCTTAATATCGGGTTTTATATATTGACTCTGCAGTAACTTCTTTAATCAGATATTAATGGTGTTTGCTGTGATTTCTGGACTATAAACCGCACCCGAATATAAGCCACGAGCTAAAATTGGAATTGGGGGAAATTCTGTTTCGTTCACATATAAGCCACACTGGACTTTAAGGCGCAGGTGTTTTAATGTTTCATTTCCATATATAGGAGAATATGCACAAATCATTTAATGCAATAAAAGTCATGAAAGTCCATAGATCAGACACACTGGACTATAAGATGCAGGATTCAAAGTTTGTGCAAAAAAGTAGCGGTTTATAGTCCATAAAATACGGTAATCTATACATATTCACCAATGGTTTCATTTCATGCAGGGGGACGCTAGTTTTGTTTGATTTTATTAGACTGAAAAACTAACCGCAACACCAAAGGAAGCTGTAATGCTATTTAAAATATGTGAAACTGGAGAAAAGACATTATTCAAGTTCATTCTAAGAAGAAAAAACAGCTGGGTATAAATTTGTCACAAGGCCATTTTGTCAATTTTCAAGATGATCTAATTGGTCAAAAAGTAATTCAGTTTGTGCCCTTGCCAGCAGCTTGAGCAGCTTGAGCCAGCAGCCACAGTCGTGGTTTGGATGTCAAATAGAAGTTTAATCATTGAAGTTTGATCAGAAGTCCATTCATTTAAAATAACAGGAACTATTTCCATTTTGGTGACATTGTTTTCCTACTTTTCCTGACTGACATTTGTTGTTTATCTAATCAGCTCACTTTTATTTGTCATTTTGATTAGCCCATAATGAATTTGACAGACACAAAAATAATTGCTAAATGTCGAAGCACAATGTTGCAAAGCCTGACTGTATGAATGTGGTGACTTAAACCGGTACCCCAATGAACAAAAAATTGGGAACATCTCTTATTGTGACGCAAACCAGAACGTTTCAACAACAATGATGAACAAATTGTCGAATGAATATCTATCTGATGGTGTCAATAAAAACTGAACATGGGTATCTTTGTATGGGCAAAAGTTTGGATACAGCATTTGTATGCTGTGTCTGTATGTTCTGGTCATAACGGCGTTCTCAGTCAGTGAATTCTCAATTATTAATTGTGGAGTAAACTATATAGACTTTTTTCACTCGATTGTATGGTTATTTTATACTGTTTTCTATGCTTATCGTTATGTTCGACGAAGCAATGATGCAATCAATCATATTTTCAGCAGGTAATGAAGGATGTAACGACAAACCAAAAAGCTCAAGATATACCATGAAGCTGTAACGTACGAGTTTTTATTCTAAATTGATGCTTTGTTTGAATATATTCTTGCACAACCCTCAACTGTTCCATTGCTTTAAGGCTACCCACTTCTGTGCTTTTTCCGAGTAATGAAGTAGAATCAGCACAGAAACATGTCAAATCATTTTGGCAAGACGCTGATCTTTGCCATATTACGGCTGCTGTTGTAGCAAGCTGGGATTGCTGTTGCTGCTGTGTACACTATTACTCCATTTGATCACAATCCATAGGGACTAGCCTGTCAGGGAATGTTACGTCAACTAAGAAGAGGCTACAGACACTGGTAGATTTGCTGAGGGGTGTACTGGAGAGTCACAGTGATGAAAGGGGAGGGGGCACATAAAGGAAGTAGAGGACAGCTCTTTGTAATTCTTATCAGGTACAGTATATTTCAATTTTGTACTGTACACTGTACTGTGTAGTGTAGAAGTGTCAAAATTAAATCAATTTGACAATGAATCCGTTATCAAATTAATCAACAACTATTTCAATAATGGAGTGATCATTTTCAGCCATTGTTTAACTTAAAGTTGTCCAGATCCTCAGGATGATTATCTTTTTCATTTAATCAAAAGAACATTTGCAAATATCTGCTATTTGGTTCTCCTCAAGCTGCTACTCTACACCTGTGCCATCTCTCTTGGTGAACACTCCTGTTTGGAAGGCCACTTTTGTTGGCGCTTTGTTTGAATTCTGATCTTCGTCTCTGAACTTTTTTGTCTCACCCGCTGCTCAGGCCCCGCATTGCCTCACGTGACTGCTCCAATCAGGGTGCCAGCCAGCCCCCCTGTCTGCACAGCCTGCCAAGCCCCAAATGTAAAATCAACCTTTTTTTTTTTTAAATAACTCCAGACTTCAGGTGTCTGCATTGGGGTCCTATGTACTAACTTACACAACATCAATCCTCCTTGTGTGATATTACTTAGTTGTTGTTTTTTAATGCTAAACTACACATAGTAAACAACGACAAAAATGTGAATCATTTTAAAAATGGTTTTGTAATACACTTTAATGCACAATAAAACGTTAAATTGTGTATAGCATAATCGATTCTAAGAATATTTGATCATGACAGCCCTTACATAACGTATTCTGCTCTAAATTTACAACAAAAGATAAGAGGCCGTGACAGTGCATATTTGCCGCAATCAACCAATAATTAGCACTGATTAAAATCCTTCAACCATCGATATTTATGATGACTGAATGAAAACCGCCTCCATTGTTAGAGCTTGGATTATTAGAACATATCATTTACATGTTTAAAAATAAACATACTGTATCAATTCACATTTGTAAGATGACCAAATCACATAGAGCCAACGTAAGACAATGTTGCTTTCCTATGACAATTGCCTTTCAAGCTTTATAAATGGAAGTTGAAACGTTGAAGCTGAACTAGCCGCCAGCAAGATAAAATCCTTTGGTGTTCTGCTTCATTGCCAAGGTTTTTGCGACGTCTAACTCTGGATGCAGATGAAAAATGTCCTCTCACTCAGGGATCCAATCGCATTTAAGCACGTTTCCTCTTTTGTCAAGTAAATTGAGAAAAAGACCTGTGACCAGAATGACTAACACAAGGACAGTTATAATAGTTGCACTCCAGACACTGTGACCGCCAAGAAGACCATCGCTGCCAGGGAGTCTGTCTACTGTTGGGGATGCCATGAGTGACACAAAGAGATGTTTGCTGGACAGCATTAAACGACACCTCCACCCTGTGTGTCTTTCCAGCAACTATATATTATAGGTAGTCGTCCGACAAAACAATCAAAGTATGTCCACTTAACACTGACAAGGATGAAAGCTAAATATAAATATCATTAGCAATGAATCAGCGCTCGGCATTCATCAACCTTCAAGTGCTGTATCGTCGCGCAAACCCCTGTGTCAGCAGATAGCTACCCTTCTGACAGAGAATATAGTGAATCACCAAGTCCTTATCAGCTGCAGGGCTCCATTCTGAACTCAGCTTGTCCTCCACATTGCTGTGAGCTGACCTACAGGTGCCAGAACACTCCCTAAGGACATTGCTATCATTTGTTGCAGAAACTAATTTAGAAGTGGTGTAGTTCCATTTACTTTTCATGTTGCAATAATAGATGCACTCCCACAACGACGAGTGAGCTGAAACCCGTACCTGCTGACTGAGGGCAAACTTAGTTTTTATAGTCAATATATTTGACAGAAAGTTATATTTATGAATTCTGTTTAGTGTTGAATTCAATCTGTGAAAGGATGGATCCCAAGATGCGTCTTGAACATATGATGCACGACCAAGTCAGCTTACGTTGCATTTTCAGTTGTTCAGACTAGCCAAAATGCACTGGAGCCAATATAGCTTTTTTGTATCCCGAGTCCAGGAAAATAAATATTTCTTAAAATATTCCTGAACGTGTAGGCAGCTTGAATTACAGAGTCTAAAATGGAAATAAATGTGTTTTGAAATACTATTCAATAAAAAAAAATATCCCCTCCATCAAATGCCGAGCTGCCTCTGCGAAAATACGATTGACAATTTTTTAAGAACCTTACTGTGACAAAATACGAAGAAGCTTTGATCCTTTCCTCAAGCATGACACAAAATGTCACATTTTGATGCGAGTGAATCATCACTCTTGTCCATTGTGCATCGTGACTTTGAGCAAAACACATTTTGAATTTGTTGAGATACATAGGACAAAGCAAAAACAGCAAACCTGGCGTCATTGAAATGAGTAAACATGTATAGTGAAAGAAAAAGCACCAGTACTTAATAAAAAAAATATTTACAACAATAAATATGTCAATAAGGTGCCATGGAGTTTCAAAGTACATTAGATAAGGACAAATAACCATTTTAGGCGATTTGAGTCTGATGAATATTCTCATCAAGCGTATTTCTGAGGCAGGGTGAACCTGAGCAAACAGACAGCGAAATGAACTAGCCAGCGAAGAAAGGGCGTGACATTGAAATGAAAAACACGTCTATCTCCTTGTGCTGGGGTTTTAATAACTATGACTTTTTGGTTATCTAAAACTAATTTAATGTTAAATAATTTAAGCAAATTATCAGCTGTACTAAAATTATGTTTGTGATTGTGGGCATGCAGTTTTAGAACTGAAGTCAGTTGTATTTTGCAGTGAGTAATGCATATTACGTATTAGGTTCCTTAATTATGGGTGAAATGATCTTAAACTTTGGACATATTTTATGGACCTCCTGGCTTGCACTTATTGCGCTGTTATTTCAAGAAGGGCAGTTGTATTATTGCTTAACTTCCCTGTTATTTATTTGTTTGTTTGTTTATTTATTTATTTATTTATTTATTTATTTATTTATTTATTTATTTATTTATTTATTTATTTATTTATTTATTTATTTATTTATTTATTTATTTATTTATTTATTTATTTATTTATTTATTTATTTTTAAAAAGCTAGAATTTACTTAAAGGAAGACACATTTGAAAGATAGCTAGTCAATTTGACAATCACAGTAAGTTGGAGAATGAGGGAGAAGACACTGCGGGAAAATTAGCTGACATTAAGTAAAAAATGGGTGAAATTTAGATTCAGCTGGGAACGTGCTAAGTTCACATATGCAAGCTTTAACGGTTGCCTTGAGTTTCTTCCACCGTATAATGCTGGGGTCAAGATAACGATTTGTGACCTGTAGTACTGTGTAGATCTATCCAGTATTTAGCCTTGCTGACCCTTCAAGGCCACCGTTTAGCTGTTCATTGCCCTCCTCCGTCTTGTCGAGGTCATCATGACACTCCGCCAGACAATTTTCAAATGTATCTTCTGTATCTTCATTTGATCTCATCCTTTCTGTTGTGGAACTATCTTCCGTTCAAACTTACTTCACTCCCTGTTCTTTGTCTACCACATTGTTTCTTTTTTTAATTTTTATTCATTGTGTATTTCCACAATCAGGACTTCCTTCGTCTATAACATCGTCTTCACTTGATTCCACCTAAATATTTTTTAACTAGAACAATTCTGAGATGACCGTCTATGAGGTGATTTAAATTTCTTCGACATAAATGCTCACAGGTGGCTTCAAACGTTTACAGCACCAATTCAGCACTAACATAAGCTCAGTTCACATCAGCAATAAAGTTGATGGATGGATGAACGGACGGACAAAATTACTACTATGTACTTACTGGACAAATCGATGACACCATCTTAAACCACGCATGCACACATGCGCACACACACACACACACGCATGCAGCATGCAAGGCTTCCAAGCATGCTTGCATTCTGACTGCACCTTGCTGCTAAACAACCAGTATTGTTAAACCCTACGAATTCTCTCCTTGTATGAGTAGCTGTGTAACACACATCTGTCTTCTCTGCTCTTACATACACTCAACATGTCTACACACTATTGCATGACTAACACACTCTTTCTGTTCTCTGAACAGAAACTCCCTCTAATGCTCATACAGAGAAGAGGACATGGAGAGAGCGGGAAGGAGGAAGAGAAAACACCTGCTGGGCTGTAAAGCACTCAGACAAACAGCGCCTGTATTTGGATGACTTGAACAAATGGCAAAATTATACAGTCGATCCCCAAAAAGCTGCTTTGTCCTCACTGCTAGTTGACGGAATAGAAAACAGCATAAACCGTTTTTTTTAGTTGTTTTTCAGCAACGTGAGGCATGTTTGTAGAGGTCTAGAGATGGACAATAAAACAATGGTCTTTTTGTTTGGCATGGGGGCAAAAACTTCTTTATACATCAGTGCACAGCATCATACTGAGGAATGCGTTGGTATGTAAAGTAAGCTACATAAGGGGCTGAATATTAGGAACAGCTCTCACTGTGTGATGCAGTGCAGTATCCTGCTGGTAAACACACAAAATGCATCTTGTTCAGGGGCATCTGGGCACCGACTATTGATGGGCACGAAAGGCAACGTTGGCCTTCAAAGGGGGCCCACAACATAAATATGACACCCAAAAAGATTCCCACTCACACATCAACGCCTAGATCTTGCACCTATGTATATATGCATAATATTTGACTATGTTAATTAAATTGGAACAATCTGAGCAATCTCTTTGAACCTTTTCACGAGGGCCGGGCACTAAGGAAAGCGTGGGTACAAAATGGTCATGAGGAAGTGACAAGTGCGTCTTTTTTAATATACCACTCTGCGCTATGTAATGCCAGTTTTGTTGATTTCTGCTCAATGCACAAACAAGCGCGTGCACGGACGCACGTTCATGTGTTTGTCGCGTATGGTCACGTTGTTGGTAGTTGAGTCACTTGAACGCGACCGCACACGCACGGACATACACGCTCAGCCTTCAACACACAAGCGGGCGCACACACACAACTTGCCAAGTGCGGTGCCCACATGTGAGCCACGCGTAAAATGGAAACCTCTTACCTGCTATGTCAGAGCTGCAAGCAGAGTCCCCAAACGGATGACAATTAAAATCTTGACCTGGGCAGTATCTTATATATATTTTTTTAATAATCCAACCCCCCTCCGCTCTTTTCACCGCTGCAGCCAAATGTTCCCCCTTCAGAAGGTCGCGTCCTCTCGCCCCCTTCTCCCAAAGAGGCACTAGGAACCTCTGACAGAACTTTCTGGGTTCCAAAAATCCCTTTCTAAAGCCTCTCCCTTTTTTCCGCTCTTCTCTTGAATATGATAGTGACACTGGTCGGTCCTTCGTTGCCCGCGCATTACGCTGGAGCAGTCTGTCCACTTTTACGCAGCCCAAATGCACGGAGGATTTTACATGAGAAAAATACTGATGGATGATCGGACAGAGCGCTGATATTGATTTTGGGAGAAAAAAACTTTGTGCTCGTCATTCTAAATGCGTAATCGTTCTCATTCCTCACTTGAGCAGCTGAAATCTAATGATAGGCTAATTAACTGGCAGTCAATACACGAGCAACGTGTTGTAAGAGTCGTAGTCACTTCCCTCCGTTATATTCCAAAATGTCAAAATGCAGTTCCTGGTCTTGTTTCACGCAAAAGTGCGCGCTGATATCGCTCCAAACACTCCAAAAATACGTCGAACCATGACAACCCCCAAGTTCTATTGCTTTAGACGTGCTGTCAGCGTTTTCCAAATATATTTTTCTTCCTAAATCCACGTAGAGATGCTTGTAAAATTAAGTAAAAGTCTTCTCCTCTTCACTCCATTCTGTGCTTGAAGCTGTCTTTCGAATAATCTCCTGTAAGGAAAAAAGCTGTTAGAAGCCTCGAGTCACTTCTTTAGCTTTCTTCTTCTAAAGATGGGAGCAGGGGGGAGGAAGAGAAAAGAGTGTTGATGTCTTCTCTTTCCGCCATATCGGACCTTACGGGATGATGAGAGGACGAGGAAGATGTGAGAAAGGGGCCACTACGCTTATGTCACAGATCAACTACACTTTTCCCCTGTGGAGGAATGCGCCTCCTCCTCCTCCTCCCCCTCCTTCTCATACTCTTCCTCCTCCTCCACCTCCCCTCGCTCTCGGGTCTAGTGGGGGTTCGGATCCAAACTGAGTTAAATAACCGAACGATAGTTTGTATTTATATTTTTTATTTTAAGCTCTCTACGTCCAAATTTTGTGATCTTTGTGTTCGAAGATGCGAGGCATCCCCACCCCCGCGTGAAGAGCGCTGTCTTTTCAGCACCACAATCCTGCACAGTGGAATCCTTTCAGAAAGTGAAGAGGAAACTTTTTCGTTCTTGATCATTTAATATGATAAATGATCAGAATTCTGTCGCCAGGAGCCACAGAGCAAATGAGGGGATATGAAAGAGAGTTTGAGAGCCATACGTGGGTTTTTAAGCTTGAAAAGTGCCGCTGTGCTGCCCCCTTTCGGTTACAAAGAGTCCTGCCGTGAGAGTTGAAGAAAGTCTGCACTGCTCAAGACGATAGACGTCTCAACAATTGCTCAAGGCAATTGCTCCCAAGAGATATGATAAATACTTTGCCAATATGTCCCCTCAGATCTTCAATCATATTTACAGCCATTAAAACAAAATAATGTTTTTTGAGAAGCTTTAGGTTAAAACGCATAATAAAATATCGAGCCATTATACATACACTAGAGAAAAATCACACAAGCAAATAATGTCACAAAAAGAATGAATACTGAAATGATCTCGCTCACAAATGTACTTATTCGGAAATCTGGTCCTGTTTAATTGAACAGAACGTGGAAAACAGTACTTTTTCTTTTGTACAAATGGCAACAGGTTTGTTCCGTCTCCCATCAAGAGCATTTAATTAGTCTGCCTGCCAAGTGATGTCTCTGGCATTATAGACCGATGAGAAAATACATAATGGTAATTAATTATAATTTCATCACAAATTTAGCACAATCAGATCCACGATGATTTGTCACTGCACTTGTGGTCCCCTGGTTGGGGAATTGTTGAAGATAATTTGACAAATTCATTTCAGGTTTCAGTTTGAGTATGACTCAATGAGCATGCATAGTGTTGGATTCAAAACATCCATCCATCCATCCACGGGCGCGCCGGAGCCTATCCCAGCAGTCATCGGGCAGTAGGCAGGGGACACCCTGGCCAGCTAATTCCATGGCAGACAAACAACCATCCTCGCTCTCACTCACACCTACGGGCAATTTGGAGTGCTCAATTAGCCTACCAAGCGTGTTTTGGGGACGTGAGAGGAAACTGGAGCACGGATGAAAACCCACGCAGGCACAGGGAGAGCATGCAAACTTCACACAGGGAGGGCCGGAGGTGGAATCACACCCGCACCCTCTGAACTGTGAGGCGGACATGCTAACCAGCGCTCCACTGTGCTGCCAGATTCAAAACAGCATTAGAAAATGAGCAAAACTGTTGTCTAGGGCAGTTCATGGCCATGCATGTCTTGCTTTGCTTAAAAGTGAAAATGATTTTGAAAATAGAAGTCTTCACTTTCAGACTAATGACATTTGAGAGGCTGAGACTTGAAAGCATTTTTTAAAAAAAAGGTTCAAAAACCTTTCACTATCAATACTTATTTGTAAGAACATTCATTCATTCATCTTCAGAATCACATCCTCACAAGAGTTGCGGGTGTGCTGGAGCCTATTCCAGCAATCTTTGAGCGGTAGGCAGGATACATCCTGAACTGGTCGCCAGCCAATTAATTGCAGGGCTTGATAAGAACAATGTTTCACAAATGTGTTTGTGTTCACTGTTTCCATTGTGCATTTAATTATCTGCATTTATGGCATTTATGTGTCATTGTTTGACACTTGGGCCACTACAGAGAAGAGAGAGAACGTGAGAGGATGATAATCTCCTCATAAAAGTTTGTTTACTCCTGAGTAATATGCCCGACACACCACCACTTCTGAAATGATGGCTATGCTTCTACCGATGTCAATGACAAATCAATGCCACTGCTTTAGACTCTGCAGCATGTCAGGAATTCTCCTCAAGCTGTTGACGACTGAGAGATGGCTGATATTATCAACGACATAACCCTTTAGACAATGACACATCGAAATCTGTGACTCTCCCTCCTGGGTACCCTACTCACAGGCTTATTTTTATTTACGTAGCTTTTATGTGAGGCATTAATGGTCATTGCTACCAGACCTTTAGAATGTCTTGAGTTAGGGTATCCTAAAAACAGGCATCAGCGCCATACTTCCGTTTCAAAGAGCTTTTCACCTTAAGGGTGAAAGACCCTATTTTTAGATGGACCAAGGTAGTAATCAAATGTTTCTGCGAGCAATTGGGAAAGCACTGTCAGTGTTAAGTGCTGATCTTAGATTTAGCCTTTTCTGTTGCTGTCGTTTGAAAGTATTAGTTGCAATGAAGAGGGGTAAGTGAGGTAAACTGTTGAAACGGCAGAAAACCATCAGTCATAATTTGGCTATTAAGGTGAGTTGATTCACGAACTGGGGAAATTTAGACATGAAGGACTGGCTCTTTAGCTGATTTTTCTGTTGGTTGGATTCATGGCACAGATATGTATGATGGGAGGCAGGAGGGTTGGACGGACAGATGGATGGATTGATGAATTGATAGATATCCCCCACAAACCCAATGATGGTTTGGTTCCCAGTCTGTTCTTTAAGAAGTGGCTGTGATGCGAGCAGGCAGTCTAGTCTCTGTACATCTATTTATGAAGCCTCTGAATTTCTCCTCCTCACTCACTGAAGGCATCACGTTTCTCAATTCAAAAATGTGCTGTCCAGATTCTACATCAGTGGTTCTTAACCTTGCTGGAGGTACCGAACCCCACCAGTTTCATATGCGCATTCACCGAACCCCTCTTTCGTGAAAAAATAAAATAAAAGCACAAAATGAGCTGTGCATGAACATCACCTTGTTCAAAGAACAAAACCAACACAATGCATGAACTCACAACACATTACTTACCTGCAAATCAGTGTGCCTTTGTGAGACCAGTTCAAATATGCGTCATCACGAATTTACACGACAGGTGTGTTCGGACCTCCGCAGTGGAGGCTCAGCTGAACCCCTGAGACCGACTCACCCCTAAGCTTCGATCGAACCCAGGTGAAGAACCATTGGTGTTCTACATGTTGCCACAAATGGCCACAGTGTCTTGCAATTTACAGCTGAGTCTATTTTCTCCAAGCAACGATAAAAAGCCCCTCTTAGTTCCAGACTAAAATAAAAGCACCGGATAAAGTCACTCTGAAGCAGACACTTTTATGATGTTGGGATCAACAACTAGGAAGAAATTGTCTTAGCTATGCGCTTCTGAAAATGAGACCAAGGAGAGGCTATATAGGCTCATCAAATAAACACACACCATCCATTTTCTAAATTGGCCCAAATCTGCCCACTAATCTGTGACACTAAATTTGTTTTCAGAGGCAGTCCAAGGCTACTTTGTATTTCACACAATCACTTAAGAAGTTAAAAGCAGTAATCACATGAAACTACGAAATGACTAACAACATGGTGTGGTAATTATGATGCACCTTCATTCATAAGATGAAGCCTTCTTATCACTTGTAAGCACTAACCCTTTTTAGAAAAGAGAAGAACATTTATTTTTAAACAGTGGCTATCAGCGGCTGCAGGTCTTTTCCATAACTGACCTTGTAAGACAGGAAAGTCATAAGTAGGTACAAACAGAAGGCTTATCAGCATTCTCTGTGTTGGTTACGTAAAATGCCTGCCAACAAACCTTCAGTTAAAGCTGCTTTTAAGCACTTTGTCTAACTCTGTATTGGTAGCTCTCGCAACAGAACAACATAACATTTGAATCAATGAGAAAAATGAGAGGCAGGAAATGAATCACTCACATTTGAAAACTACATGACTTATATATTTCCCAATTGGAATGTTGCCAAAGTCTACTTCCACGTGTGCTCTTATGACAGCACACTGTGAAATCATGCACATGCAAAACATTGCACATAAACAAACTTTTAGATTGAGAATAACAGAAAGCAGTTCTTTGTATTGAAAGTATGAACATCCACCGTGAGTGCAGACGATTCCGAATGTCATTTCTGAACTGAAAGCTCTTGACCAGATGGCTAAATAGATGTAAAGGGTCACTGGCAATCTTTCCTGCCCTTTTCTTCACCCTGGTGTCATGCTGTTCCTCAACGGTGGCCAGCAGACAGCCAGAGTACTCAACAATGCAGAAAACACTTGTCCTTGGGACCCGAGGAGACAGAGAAGATCCAAAAGGAAAACGACAGTTCTCACATAATGACAGCGTTTAGCTTAATCTTTTTTTTTTTTCATTTGCATTTTTGCACAGCATGCTGAAATAGCGTTAAGCACGTCTGCTAGATTCTGGGTTTAAATTTTAATGTTGGGAGTGAGGCCGAAACTGCAAAAGTTGACAAACACTCACTCTTCCAGTACTGCTAGTAAAATGCTAGACGTTAACGTGTAGCAATGTATAATGGGTAAGAAGGTCCATGTTTTATTTGGTACTGACTGATTAACTACAGAGTACCGATTTATGTGAAATCAAAAAGTACCATCTTTCAGTACCTCAAAGCATCTTGTGTAAATGGTGAGTGTACGAGTGCGTGTGTGTGTGCGTGTTGGTTTCCGCACACATATTGCTATGACATTTGCTCTTGCCTGAGGGGATTCACACAGCAGCAGTCATGATTACAGAAAAATTCCATTGTGGGTACAAAAGCTTGCAGTGTAAAAGCTGCGGAAAGTGCCAAGAAATGATTCAACAGGTGTGACAGTGCCACTCAAAACGCTAGAAATGTAGAAACGCTATATGTATTATTTCAAAATGTAAACACTATTGTATTGAAATTTCCAACTCGTGGTGTTTCTTGTTGGCCGCTAGAGGGCATGGATATATCCATCCATCCATTTTCTATACCGCTTGTCCCCACAGGGGTCGCGGGCATGCTGGAGCCTATCCCAGCCGCCATCGGGCAGTAGGCGGGGGACATATATATATATATATACTTTCAAACCTTTATATATATATGCACAGAGGCACTCATCATGGCTGCACAGGAACAGGCTCTGAACACCAGAGCAATAGAGGCCAAGATCTACCACACCAGACAAGACCCAAGGTGTAGGCTGTGCAAAGAGGCCCCTGAGACAGTCCAGCACATAACAGCAGGGTGTAAGATGCTAGCAGGGAAAGCATACATGGAACGTCATAACCAAGTGGCTGGCATAGTGTACAGGAACATCTGTGCAGAGTATGGACTGGAAGCCCCAAGTTCAAAGTGGGAAGCACCCCCTAAGGTGGCAGAGAACGGGCGAGCCAAGATCCTGTGGGACTTCCAGATCCAGACTGACAAGATGGTGATGGCGAACCAACCGGACATTGTGGTGTTGGACAAACAGCAGAAGAAGGTCGTTGTAGTGGATATAGCAATACCAAGCGATGGCAACATCAGGAAAAAAGAACTTGAGAAGCTAGAGAAATACCAGGGCCTCAAAGAAGAGCTTGAGAAGGCCTGGAAAGTGAAGACCTTGGTGGTGCCCGTGGTCATTGGGGCACTTGGGGCAGTGAACCCCAAACTGGAGGAGTGGCTAGAGCAGATTCCAGGAACAACATCAGACATCTCAGTCCAGAAGAGTGCAGTGCTAGGAACAGCCAAAATACTGCGCAGAACCCTCAAGCCCCCAGGCCTCTGGTAGAGGACCCGAGCTTGGAGTGGGAGACCACCCGCGGAGGGTGAGAGGGGATTTTTTTTTTTATATATATATATATATATATATATATATATATATATATATACGTATATGTATATAGATAGATAGATAGATAGAGAGAGAGAGAGAGAGAGAGAGAGAGAGAGAGAGAGAGAGAGAGAGAGAGAGAGAGAGAGAGAGAGAGAGAGAGAGAGAGAGAGAGAGAGAGAGAGAGAGAGAGAGAGAGAGAGAGAGAGAGATAGATAGATAGATAGATACAAACAATTGGTGACACCCAGATCATCACTGAGCGGAAATCGATTCCACTCTGCTCATGTACAAGTCAGGCGATTGTACTTTTACACCAACAGCGACAGCAGTGTATTCATTCTTTTCAAAAAGATTAATGGTAGAAGTCTTTGTTGTTTTTCATTTAAATCTATTCTATGTTGTATAACCACCACAAGTTAATCTACAACAGAACTCCAGTCTGATAGTCCAAACACTGCTTCATTTCTTATCTTTTAAAAGTTGAAAATATTTATTAAATATATTGTATCAGACCAGTCATGTACATCAGACCATCCTAATCTGTCC
Source organism: Syngnathus typhle (assembly GCF_033458585.1). Taxonomy (NCBI): domain Eukaryota; kingdom Metazoa; phylum Chordata; class Actinopteri; order Syngnathiformes; family Syngnathidae; genus Syngnathus; species Syngnathus typhle. The sequence goes on along the minus strand of NC_083738.1, from coordinate 8,881,815 downwards.
TAACCAACCAGACCAGCCAAACAGCAGTTCATTTGCGATTGATACAACGTCAATACTAGTCTCAGCAGTGCCTGCCATGCATTTTCTTGTTAGCTACATCCCTGGTACTCATGCTACATGGAGTTCCTAACTTTTAATTTTGCTTTTCTGTGAATAGAATTTTTGCAGGCAGAAAATTTGATTTCACTTATTTCGTTCATTATAATCCCTTTAGTGAAATTCATCTCACACTTTGTTGTATTTTTTTTGTTGCACACCACAAAAAGGACCAGGGGTGCAAGACATCGGTTTACTGGATAACTGTTCAAGCCTGGCAGGGTTGGAAATGAGCTGTAACCAGATATGGGATTCAAACATGCAGGAGAAGAAAATACATCAGCCCGCGGGAGCATATGTTGTGAGTGATACAGGAATCAAAAAAGAACTGGAGACTGCTTGAGGCAATTGTACAAAAAAAACTATGAGTTGTTTTGTACAATTGGACTTGGTTGATGATGTGGTACTGTTGGCTTCTTCAAACCGTGACTGAGTGTGAAGCGGCTGTGATGGAAATCAGCACCTCCAAATAGAATAGAGTATATCTATCTATCTATCTATCTATCTATCTATCTATCTATCTATCTATCTATCTATCTATCTATCTATCTATCTATCTATCTATCTATCTATCTATCTATCTATCTATCTATCTATCTATCTATCTATCTATCTATCTATCTATCTATCTATCTATCTATCTATCTATCTATCTATCTATCTGTCTATCTGTCTATCTATCTATCTATCTATCTATCTATCTATCTATCTATCTATCTATCTATCTATCTATCTATCTATCTATCTATCTATCTATCTATCTATCTACCTACCTACCTACCTACCTACCTACCTACCTACCTACCTACCTACCTAACCCCCCCCACCCATCCATCCATCCATCCATCCATCCATCCATCCATCCATCCATCTATCTATCTATCTATCTATCTATCTATCTATCTATCTATCTATCTATCTATCTATCTATCTATCTATCTATCTATCTATCTATCTATCTATCTATCTATCCATCCATCCATCCATCCATCCATCCATCCATCCATCCATCCATCCATCCGTCCGTCCGTCCATCCGTCCAGGAAACATACATTAGATAAATAAATTAAAAAAATGAACTGATTTTATAATCATCCACTGAGGGAGTTATTAGTTATTTAGATACGACAATTATTTCTATATTTATTTTTCAACACCACTAAATCAATGTTTGTAAAAAGGTCGGTCTGGTTTAATTTTTTTTTTTATAAGCATCTAAAATGGATTAATAACATTATGAAAGACTTTTTTGTGGCAGTCACTGTGCTGTATGGTGTCTCAACATTTCAACATTGTCTGTCATAAAATATCTGCGTAATAATTTGCGTTATTTGTTGAGGCATTTTTTTCTGAACTACATGCGCAGTGTGTTCTTGCCATCGTAGGGCATTGTGCTTTAGCCCTATGCTGTGCAAGGAAGCAGTCAGAGCGGAACCGAGAGGACAGCCCAGACTGCTGATGTCAACACAGAGATGAGATAAAGTCTGTTTTGTAGGTGCATGGTAGCTGATGATGCAAAATACCAGACCTTGCTGATGTCGGCGATAAGACTCTGATCCCATCAGTATCAAAAGAAATACACAAAATAAATACCGACAATCTCTGAGACCAGCAGGGTATCTTATGTTTTTGTTTTTCTCCCCAACAAATGTCTAACACACATTTTAAGTTTCAAAATAAACTTATTAAAAAAACATGCCTTTGGAGATTTTAATATGGAATACTAACACTCAGTGAACTGATTTGCTATCTTTATAATTTATAATCTGAAATGTGTGGATTTTGAGATCAGAGGCACTGTCATTTTGTTTGCCATGTTATCAAAGATAGATCTCGGTCTTCAAGTTTCTATCTACAGTGTAGATGTGATTGTGATAATAATTATCACAATCATTGCTCATTATCTAAAGCATGCAACTTTGACCCATTGAGTTTTTCTATTCTCATTTTTGTTTCCTTTTTTGATTATTAGTTTACCTACCGGTGGTTCGGTGGAGCACTGGGTAGCACGTCCGGCTCACAGTTAGGAGGGTGTGGGTTTGATTCCACCTACGGCCCTCACTGTGTGGAGTTTGGATGTTCTCCCCGACTCTTTGTGGGTTTTCTCCGGGCACTCTGGTTTCCTCCCACATCCAGAAAAAATGCCTGTCAGGCCAAGTGAGCACTCCAAATTGCCCGTGCGGGTGTGAATGGTTGTTTGTCTCTGTGTGCCCTGCGATTGGCTGGCAACCTGTTCAGGGTGTCCCCTGCCTACTGCCCGATGATGGCTGGGTAAGGCTCTAGCACCCCCGCGACCCCCGTGGGGACTAAGCGGTACAGAAAATGGATGGATGGGTGGATGGAGTTTACCTACCTGGCAACACCGAATGCTCAAGTGCTGTATGCATAGAGAGAGTAAGAATATCAATATACATTGATATCTATCGATACATAGACATCTGTGGAGACAGAGCTGTCAGTCGGATAAGACCTCCGGGGGTTTGTGCATTGGAATTTAGCACCGCACCTTTGTTATATCACTTGTAGATGAAGCTATTGCATGTGTCAAATTTTTAAATGCCAGTCAATGGGTGAAAATTTCAGCGCTCCAGATTGGAAATGCGTCATTTCAGACAACAGAGATTAAGGAAACAATTTATTCATCACTAACTACAGAATATACTGTCCTATTTATTCTCTTCATACAAAAGTGGGTATACTTCAAAACATTTTTATTCTACTACTAATACTGTTATCAATTTATTTGTTTTTATGGTTAGATAGATAGATAGATAGATAGATAGATAGATAGATAGATAGATAGATAGATAGATAGATAGATAGATAGATAGATAGATAGATAGATAGATAGATAGATAGATAGATAGATAGATAGATAGATAGATAGATAGATAGATAGATAGATAGATAGATAGATAGATAGATAGATAGATAGATAGATAGATAGATAGATAGATAGATAGATAGATAGATAGATAGATAGATAGATAGATAGATAGATAGATAGATAGATAGATAGATAGATAGATAGATAGATAGATAGATAGATAGATAGATAGATAGATAGATAGATAGATAGATAGATAGATAGATAGATAGATAGATAGATAGATAGATAGATAGATAGATAGATAGATAGATAGATAGATAGATAGATAGATAGATAGATAGATAGATAGATAGATAGATAGATAGATAGATAGATAGATAGATAGATAGATAGATAGATAGATAGATAGATAGATAGATAGATAGATAGATAGATAGATAGATAGATAGCAGCATAGTAAAAATGCAAAATTCAATCTGTTTTGGGTAAGGATCAAGTCAATAAAAGTTATCACCCCCCCAAAAAATAAAAGCTGAATCCCACCTTAGCAATCACCATACTGACGAAGGAGGCAACAAAATTAGAGCGTTTGCTGGCAGTAAAGGCATGCAAGTGCAATCTTTTTGCAGTCTGGATGCAGAGGAGTGAACTTCTTGTCTGGAGGGAGTCTTAGTCTGCAATCACACCATAAAATGTTCCTAGATGTGTTCCAAGACAATAACCAAAATAGGGATGAAAACCATTCGATAACTAGAATGACAAAGTCAATTGTGTAGCAACAACAGTCAATAAGATTGTGATGCCATAACTCCGGCCTTGCATCTGCCCCCCAACCCAAGTGACAAATGAATGTTCTGTCCTGTAATTCTTTATCTTTTTTATATGTTAATGGACAAAGGTCAGACACCTTTTGTGAGGACACATTAGAATTATTTGAAATTGTGAACCCTAATCCTGAGGCTGCATTGTTAAAATGAAAAGCTTTGGGGTTACTTCTTATTGGGAAAAGAAGAAGAAATAAAGGATAAAAAAAGGAATGAGTCCATGCGATTTTAAGGGAACTAGCAGAATCTGAAGGTGTTTAGGCTCGTTCATAGACTACCGCTTAATATAGATCGCTTCTCGGTGTACTTCAGGCTGAGGAGGTCAACATTTGTCTTGTGTCCCAAAGCTCAGGACACCGTGAAGATGCATTGAGATCATTTTCCTCCATTTTCTCCATGCTGTTTCAAGTGTTTTCATCCCCTGCTGCTGTCACTCTGAAATCGCTCTGCCACTATGTCTCCTATTAGATGCGCCAAGATGTTGTCAAAGCGTGCTGCAGAGTTGATGATAGATCAGCCACTCTGGCAGATGCCCACCTTGTGCACCGTTCCATTTCACCACAACAGCACGTACACAATGCTAAGTGCAGCGCTAATAGAGGGTTCTATGAGAGTTCCCAAGATGTCAGCATGGTCAGATTTTGATCTCACTCAATGTAACAGAGCTCAAAGCTGAAGGATCCCAGGCTCCCAGGCTCCCAGACACTCTCTCTCCCCCTCTCTCTCTCCCTCTCCCTCTCTCCACTTCCCTCCCTCCATCTCAGCAAGTCCTAAGTTATTTTGATTCACTTAGGGAGAAGGCTCTTTTCAGAGGACACATTACTGAAGGATGAAAATTGTATTTAAGAAGCATTTGTTTGTGTGTCTTCCTGCTTGCCTGCCCTGACTTCATCATAGCTGATTACAACTATCAATCAACTGATGTCTTGTGTCTCGTTTAGTTTCACATGGATAAATCTACCCTTCTGCCATAGAATCAAATTTGATATTTTACAAAAGTTATTTGTCTTTATTCACAGAGGTATGTGTTTTTGTTTGTAATAATATGTGGATACCTTTATGGAACAATTTTTATTTCCCTCTTAGATAAAGCTTTGATAAGCATTTTAATTTCCTCACAAGTCAAGTGCCCTGGAGATTGTACTACTCAAAATTTGACCAATAAGTAAAACTAATATGAGTGGGAGACAAGATCGCCAAAGTGTGTCCAGTGTATTACGTGAATTTGTTTGGGTTACTGTCACTGCAGAAAATCCTGCTTCACAAAGATTAGATGTTGGAAATGCAAGAAAGGCATTCTATTGCTTTTTCTTCTTCTTTGTTGTTGTTGTTTTGAAGGCTTCATTGCTTCATTAACAAATCCGTCGCCACATGTTACAGAGAGCAAACCTTGTGGGTGAAAATCATCTGTTTTGATAAACCTGTATTTTAAGCAGGACTACTGATATTGTCTCTTAAATGCAGCTAATGCAGCTTTATTTTCCTTTGAAGCTCAAGGCTTTTCATCTATTTCTGATTATTTTAATATTGACTATTTCTTTTGCTAGATTGAGGGCTAACGTTTTACCTACTGTGAAAATCAAACAACATTACCTAAATCAGAGGAGCGACTAGACATGTTTATTGGGGCACAAGCAAATGTGCATGATTTTCAAAGCCAAATTTCTGTCAGACTGAGTTTTTTCATGATGCCCAGGTTGCCCACATGAAGAAGTGATGAAAAATGTGAAAATCAATAGGCTCTACTCTTAACCATTCCCGGATGACCAAACTTGTCACCCTATCACTAAGGGAGAGCCTGGACCCCCTGGATTATTAGGAAACTAATTTGGGCTGCTTTATTGAGTGTTTCTGAAGGTGGCAGTAGCTCAGTGGTAGAGCAGCCATCCAGAGACCGGAGATCAGCTGTTTGATTCCCGCTCAGCCCAAGTCATGGGTCCTTGGGTGCTTAAGCAAGACACCTCACCCACCTTGCCTCCAATGTCATTCACACTGGTGTATAAATGTTTGGTGGTGGTAGGAAGGGTTAGGGTTAGTAGTGATGCACTGGCAGCTTGACCCAGGGCACTGTAGTTACTTAAGTACGGTATTTTCCAGACTAAAAGCCGCTACTTTTTGCACAAGCTTTGAACCGTGCAGCTCATAGTCTAGTGCGTCTTATTGATTTTTCATGAATTTTATGATATTGTATCATTTGTGCATATTCTCTTTTATATTTTATTTTATTATCGACAATTTTATTCTGAATATTCAAATATACAAATAATACAGAGCTTCCTGTTTGTTCTCAGATCAAGTCCTTGCATAAAATTAAAATGAAATTGAGGAAGCAAAATAAACACACGGAGAGAAAAAGAAAAAAAAAGACATTTGGAAACAAGTGAGAAGGAGCATAGCTTTTTAGCTCTCACCTCTTTACCAAAACATAATTTATATGCATATATAGGTAGACATAGTATGTAGTATATTCAGGTCATATACATGCATATAGTATACAGTCGTATGCAAGTGTTTGGGCACCCCTGATCATTTTCATGATTTTCCTTTATAAATCATTGGTTGTTTGGATCAGCAATTTCAGTTAAATATATCTATATAAGTGATAGGTCACGTATTCGTAATGGTATGCTGCCAGTTTAAACTTTGGTTGTATGACTATTTAGCCAGCATATTTAGATTATGAATGTTATCTTAGTTACTTGGTTACTTATTTAATTTAAAAAAGGTTATTTTTGAGGGATTTTGTTTCAGAATATAAAGAATGTGCAAAAGAATTGGCTGGTATACAGCACTCCAAGCTGTTGAAGGTAAACAAAATGTGGAGTGAAGAAATTGATTTTTTTGAAATATATCAATGGTGGCTTTAATAGAAGGGCATTTAATAAAGCTGCATTTTATCTGTGCAAGCTAGGAGGAGCGGTTTAATAAAGTCTCAGCTTCCTGTTGTACGTGAAATATCACCTTGTGAGTCTGTGGGCTTCAGCCAGCAGGGCTGTGTTTGTCTCCCAGAATATTGTAATGAAATGCTGTTGCCTGAAAAAAAAATCAATTTCATTTCACAGTGCTAATATGAGACTGTGTGCATGTGTTATCCAGCAAAGTATATTCTTGGCGTGTCACCGAAATAATGACTTTTTTTTATTTTTTTTATTGGACTTGAAGGCCCAATGAAAAAAATATTTGCATGATTTAAAGCAGAAAAAATATACCTGTGTTGCTCAGAATCAAGCATCTTCCAAATGTCCAAATCCAAAACTATTCCAATACCTACCAATCAGATTGCAGCGTAAAGAGACATATCAGAACAAAAATTTAAATGCAAATCTGACAACATGGAAGTACGGCGAACAGTAATTAGTTAATAATTTGTTTAACACATACAGTATATATAACAGTACCTGCGGTCAATCTAAGTGACAAGTAGGGCGTATGAGTGTCAGTAGAGATGAAGTTGTAAAAGCGCAACAATAAATCAATACCTAGCTTCTGTAGGGAGCGACTGTAGATGGGAAGAAACGGATTTCTTCAGTGATGTGCCGGCAGGGCCTTCAAAGACTTCTCTACAGGCCCAAATAATATCAAATGCAAAGATCTACATTTCCAACAAACATAAAGTGATACATTTATTTCCAATGGTTTTCTGTCTTCATTTCACAGCATGTGTCTTGGCCGTCTGGCTTCCAGTTATTTATTTTATTTTATTTTATTTTATTTTATTTTATTTTATTTTATTTTATTTTATTTTATTTTATTTTATTTTATTTTATTTTATTTTATTTTATTTTATTTTATTTTATTTTATTTTATTTTATTTTCCCCACTCCCATCATGATGAAGTGCTTCGAAAGGCTGCTTAAAGAATACATCGTCTCCAGACTCCCCCCAACATTCGACCCATTCCAGTTTGCCTACCGGCAGAACCGCTCTACTGAGGATGCCATCTCCTCCGTTCTTCACCTGAGCCTGGCTCACCTGGAGGAGAAGAAGACCCATGTGCGGATGCTGTTCCTGGACTTCAGTTCAGCGTTTAACACCATCATTCCACAGCATCTGGTGGGAAAACTGGAACACCTGGGCTTCAGCACCCCCCTTCGGAACTGGCTGCTAGACTTCCTCACCAACAGACCTCAGTCAGTCCGGGTCGGACAGAACACCTCAGATGTCATCACCCTCAGCACAGGCTCGTTCTCGCTTGTTCTGATTGACTTCTGTTTTCGCTAAGATCACTGAAAAATGATTTCTATCTGTATTGGTTGTGATTACATCATATTGCTACAGCACCTAATGAAGCAGGCTGCCAGTGTGCTGTACGTTCAGACGCACACAAAGCTCTCAGATGAGTTGATACTTTGAAGTGCTGTTCTCCCACTCGTTCATCCTACTTTGGTAAGGAGGGATCTATCTATCTGGAGAATCCCTGGGGACTCTCAAAACCTTTTGCTTTTCCTTCAGTATTTCCATACATCGCTGCAATTCCAATCTACTTTTCCAGAGCGTTCTTCTCTGATGTAACATCCTTTTCCTCTTACATCTGTTATCCAATTGCCAACACAACAACTCATCACCAATAATCATGTTTTCTTTCCTGAAATGTGACGTGTTGGTCAACACTTCATTTTCTACCTTTCTATTGTTTTTCTACTCGATTATTAAACTAACTTCCTCTCTTCATCTCTTGCCTTGAAATTACAAAGGTCTGCAGTTTCCTCTAACGAAGATGAATATTTTGCATCATTGTCTCAGTGGTTTATTAAAACAGGCCAAGGAGTTGGATGTCAGTATTTACACTATGTTTACCAACCCCTGTAGTCAAAATTTAGCATTTAATTTTGAAGGTTTTTCTTAAGTGTGAAAAAATTAGGTTCCATATTCTATTCACCAAGGTCAATCATTCAGCGGTGAGGGATTGCGACAATGGCTAAATCTACACGGATGCGTTTATTTGGATTAGAAATTTCATCCGAATAAAAATGCTTTATTTAAAAACCCAATCGGAATATTCAGACTCGACCAAGTCCAGAAGTCGCTAGTGTTTCTGCTTCTTCTACTACTATTTCCAGCATATGTGGTCAATCTGCCCACGTCAAAATGGTCTGTTCCGATTGAAAGTGTGATGCATGAAGACACAAGTGCTAATGGGATCAATATTTTTAGTGTGCATTTGATCCTAATTTTAATCCATACTCGGATCGGACTAAAGATGTCTATGTAAACGTAGCCGGTGACAAGGAATAAGACAACAAATATCCACACTGGATCGTAAAATGTATAAAATTCTGGTTAGTGAAGCCAATGTGTCTTTTCCTGTGACTAACACTCTCCTGATCTTGTATTTTCCCCCTCCTTTAGAAAAGACCTATTCACACCCCCACTCCGGCAAACGCCCACACCACAACACATACTCTCTCATACAAATCATTGCGCACACCCACATCCTCACACACACGCTTACAGGACCGACACAAGAGGAAAGCCGGAATAGCCCAGAGTGTTTACAGCCCACACTGGTTTCCTATGTGTGGATAAGGCCCCATACACATAAACAGAGATCTGAAAGAGAGGAAAAATTACAATTTGTCTTTTGATCCAACTCTCTGATTTTTTTTTTCCATCTCGCCTGCACAACCACTTAGCAACAGTGCACTTGTGTAACCAGACTGTGCTATTTTATGCCTCCAGCATCTGTCGTTAACCTCTTTTGGAATCTTGAAAACGTTTTTGTATCATATGCTATGGATTTAGCTACTCTTGCCTTTAAACCAGACAATAGAAGAACTCTCCTGTTGACCCATACGATATGAACTATATTTATCTATTATCTATGTTTTCATCTATCTATCACTATGACTCTCACATATACGTAAAAGCAAGTGAGCCTGTAGCTTTATGTGTGGAACATATCTCAATGGAAATTTAAGACATAAACCCAGTAAACTTTGCAAACAAGAGAAGAAAACCATTCTAACTATTCATGTGGTCACTGGGGAGGTGATCCCCTGGCCTACACTCATCACAATTTGTCCCTCTGCAATTTGTCTGCGCAAATTTAGCTCGCAAGTACATTAGAGGGATAGCCTTGATATTTGATATTTTTGCAGACGTGCAAGGGTGTTTGGTGGTGGTCGTAACAGCGTAATAGAGTACCCCCCCCCCCCCCCAAAAAAAAAGAAGAAGGATAATAAGAATATGTCAAACTGCTCTTCATGAATATCACTTAATGCGGCTGTTTTTGGGAACATAAACCAAGTGATAAACAAAGGAACACGGTATAGCAGCCTTGGTCTTTTTTGTTTAAAAGTCAACTTAAGCTCAAATGTGAAAATAAGCTACTGTATATAAGTGAAATTATATACATGTATATGCATATACGTGTCATTAGCATTTTGGGGAGTATACAACCTCTCATTTGGGGGGGAAACTTAAAAAGTGTAGTACAGGTTAAGACAACACACTGTACTGTATTAGAACCTTTTCAGTCAAGGTAGGGCCAGAACTAAAAAAAAATCACAAGGTCAGATCACAGGAAACGAGGGGAGTAAAAGTGGCTGGCATTGCAGACTGTTTTGTCCATTGGTGCGTGAGGACTCAAGCACCTTTAACACTGCTGACATTTTTTGCAGCTATTGTAGTGTGAATTGCTGCGACAGACAATGGCCCACTAATGGATTGGCTCGATCGATAGTTAACAGTGTGTGACTGTCACAAGTCTCAAATGGCAGGAGCTCATTCAAACGATAAATATGTTATTAAATATATATTTGAATACCTTGCAGAGGCATTTTGCCAACTTTGATTTCATTTGTGCAAACAAGCAAAGAAGCATGGTGTGGATTTGTTTAGTCATTATTATGTCACAGTTTTTGTGAATAGCAAATTCACTTCATCTGTTGGTGTGTTTGAAAGAAAACCTCCGGTTAGTTTTTTTTTTAAGTGATTAAACCAAGTTTACCTTCCTAATTGTATATCACGCTCAAATAGACTCCAGCTGAAAGATGTACTGGATGGAAAATACAGTAGAGGGATGGATGAACTTCATTTTGCTTGGAAGAAATTCTGGAAGTATGCATCTCATTTATGTACCCATTTAATATTTCACTGCGTATATTTTTACTTTTTAAACATGGTGGAAATTGGTATAAATCAATATTATGCTCAACATAAGCACTAAATATATTGTAATGGCGCATGTCTTTGCCATAAAAGTGAGTCATGCCCTTTAATGACTCTACTATTTCACTTCTGTGAGAAGGAGATGACATGTGGGATGAACTTCAGCAGCTGGAAGTCAAGCCATTAACAGACCTTTGACATCCCTGCTGTCAGCCTAAAACTGTCAGGGAAGAACAGCGGGTCACAATGAGTTTACCATTGGTAACCGCAGGTATTTGTTGTTCGCTGAAAAGAAACTTAAATGATTCCTGTGGGGAAATTGCACTAAAACAATAAGCTTTCCTCCATACGTGAACAGACTTGAGAAAAAACTATGTGAACTGATGAAAAGCTATTTTTTGTTGTTTATTGCTATTTCTAACGTTGGCCTTTATGAGAATATAGATCTCAAAGCAGAAGCAGAGAAAATAACAGCCAATATAAGCAGATAGTAGATAGTTTATGAGTTTTAACAAACAATAACAATATTAAGACTTTACTTCTCTTCACTCTTATTTTAGAAGGTAGCCCCATAAATAACAGAGTAAATAAAAATGTATCCAGTCCCTTGCACTTGTTAGTGCATTTTCCCCTTGTTGAATGAAAACTACTGACAGGGTTGTTTGGCTGTGTTCTCTCAATTTCTCTCCCACTGGATTTAATCTGGCACAGGACCTAACAGAGCTCAATTGTTGTGGGTAAGGTGAAGGTTTTCGTGGAGAATTAAAACAGGAGACAGTGCTAGTAGCCACACTATATTTTTAAATAACATGCGACATATTTTTTAAAGAACAACCTGGGAGATTTGTTCCTTTTGAGAGTGAGAACAAAAACGGTGTTTCGAACTTGTTCCTAATTTAACCAATTGCAAGAATTACAACTGACCCGTGTTACGACTGTCCCCGGTTTCCCTGTTTATAGCAGGACTGGAGCAGCTCCAACTATTGGAGACAGATTACCGGTGTCCTTTCATATTTAGCCAATAAAGATGATTCATATTCTTATACTTGGATACTGCATGCATTGCTCAGGAGAGAACTGCAGTATAACATGAACATTATTCCTGTGAAAGACACTTGAACAAGAGGTTATCATTTTTGAGGGACAGACAGTTGGATACTCTTTGAAAAGTTTTGATTTGTAATTGAGTGTGTGTTCTTGTGCCATTGACATTAAGTAGCCTCTATAGTTGAATAAATCTGTACATATAATCAGATATACGTATCTTTGATTGAATGCCTGCTGGGTTGTTGAACAAAAGCCACACAAGAAGATGAGGGGGAGCGCTGAAAAATAAATTCATAGATAAGATGGTTGAGAATACATTGGAAAGTATCGCAGATGGTCTGCTGTTATTTAATGGCAGGGATTGATATCCCAAGCGGTTTTATCATTATGAGTAGGGGTTAAAGAATTCTTGTAACAGCTTGCCAAGATAAGATCATGTACATGTACAATAAGCTTTCCTCCATCGGTGTAAATGCTGCCAAAAGTGTCAAAACCGTCATTTTGTGATATCTTTCCCTCACAATTTTTGTCTACTTCATGAAATAACCTTTTCACATGTGGACAAAGGACTAAACCAGGGGTGGAGCTACATCTTGGCCACAATGTCAGCCTGACTCCTCCCCGAAATTTATACTGTTAGTTTTCCCACACCCAAGCTGAGATATATGACTGAGCACAGAGGACCAAAATGAGGACAAACATTCTCAAGAGGAGGGCGTCCGCACCAGGAGCCAAGTACTGCCTCCAGCCGTAGGGACCTCGCCACAGGGGCAATCCCGACCCAAGCAGACGGAGAGGAACCCCATCCACAGAAATAGGACCTTCTTCATGGCAGCATCCCTAAAGCCTGAGGAAAAACAGCCCCCAGTGCGTACATGCTGAACATTATTCCGATTATAATTATTACAATACGGTCAATGAATTTAGTTTATGTAATCATTCAGAGGGACTGTCTCATACTGGTATAATATTTCTGAATAACATCACACACATTGTTGGAGTGCGTAATCTGTCGCCCTAAATAAATCAAATCACGCAAGCCCGCCTGCGCCATAAAATAGACCCTCGTTTATCGCTGATAATTGGTTCTTACAGAAATTATTGTATAAATATTGAAAATCTAAATATTAGACGTGTGCGTGCGTGCGTGCGTGCGTGCGTAACAAATGTAGATGTGACATTCTGTTGTTAACCTTTGTTAAACAGGGACCTCTAGTGATCACAAGTTACCATAAGCAGCGCTATGCGCATTTTGTAGATGTAGATGCAGCTAAAGTATACATACTGTAAATATAATTTTAGGACTCTTTTATTATTATAACAACTTTTTATAATAAGGTACAATATTGTAAATATGTTTTCAGAAGTCTTCGACTTCTTTTATAACAAAGTACAACACTGCAAATATGTTTTTAGAAGTCTTATTATAACAACTTTTTTTTGTTTTTGGCTTGAAAAAATCTCCGATGCAGTGAAGCCATGATAAACGAACCGCGAAGTAGCGAGGGATCACTGTATACCATTTAATCTACTATTGGCCACGCAAATGCCAGTTATTCCGTGGGCATGCAATACAATAATATCAACAATATCGACTGTATCATGGTCAGCCAAAATCACAAACGCGCTAAACTGGAACTGCTACACCACAAAAATTACAACGCACCTTTTTTTATGCAGAGCAGTCCACTCTCTGACACCAAATTGTCAGGTGCGTCAGCGGAGCGGCAGCTTTGTGCGCCAGAGTGCTCCCATTGGCGCAACGTGGTCCTCCAAACTCACAAGCTCGACCTGCCTCTGAATGAAAATGAATTTGCACTAATTTTTATACTGGGCGCTTAGTCGTCTACAGTACCAGAAAAAGGGCCCTATGTCTGTAGCTGAGCATAATAAAACATTATAGCTGTCATCAGGGCCCTATTTGAGAACAGAATATCATTTGGGCACATGGAGTACCTCCAACATATAGTATCGCACAAGCATATTATGATCTTGTGTTAAGCCGACTGGTGATACAATTATTTCACCATTGATGAAGAAACAGGAAGAGGGACATAACTGAATAGAATGATGAAAAAACACTGAGAGCATGACCAATGTTTTCAGGATTATGTGAAATCCTTCTTGAATTCCCAATTTTACACAAAAATGCTATATTTTTACTCTTTTGGGAGCACACTGGCGTCACCATGCGAGTCATACATTAGAATGGGATTTTTCAGGAGCTGAATGAACTGTTACCAGCCTGTGTTTGGGTTAACACTTCTGTACATAATGCTCATATTACTCAAGAGGAACCAATAAACTATTTGTTTTTATTTTGCTTCCATGTGTAATGTGAATACTTTGAGTAAACCTTTTTATTCACAAACACCTAAAAATGAACTGTTAAGGATGGAAAGGCCCATATATATACTTTTGCACACGTTTCTATCGACCCATTTGTCACTTCAAGCGTCTTTTATCTCAATGCACAATTTTATTGTTACATGAAATAATCATGTAATCTGTGCTTTGCACAACAGGACGCCTCTGACAAGCAATCCTGTTTTGAAGCCAACAGTAAACAAATAATGCAAACAAGGTAATTAGCCTGGAGCATGCATGTAGAGTGGCTATTATATTCTCCACTAAATCTCACATCTAGATTCTAGTATACCAGAGGAACGTAAAGATAAAGCTGTTTCTCACCAGAATTTAAAACAATTGAATCACATTCATTTAAATCACCAGTGTATTTTAGTACTGAGGAAACTACTGTCGATAACTACATGTAACGAAAAAAAAGTGTGGGCTCAGGATTGCATCTGTCACTAGAGGGATCGTGTGTCTGGGCAGCCCGAACATGACAGGGGAAATGTTTTCACCGTGAGACCACACAGCCTTTAATCGAGAAGATTAAAGCATATCAGCTCATAAAGAGTGTGGAGGATGTGTCTTCTGTTGAGGTTTTAAATCAGACTGAGGGGAGTAATTAAATGACCTATTGAGACACAAATGCACATGAGGGAGATCAACAACAAAAGACAGACAAAATCAACAATTATTAAATTTTAGGCAAAATAAATCAAATCCACTCAGTCCAGAGCCTCTGAGGGAGAACTTGTAGAATCCACCATAACTTTTGTCCTCTTTGAGGTTTTTCCCAAATTAATCAAACTGATATACATAAAACAATGCAATGAAATATCAAAGCACATTGTTTAATTCTGTGAGAAAATATTTAAGTGGTGTCTCCATCACAACAGACAGCAGCTGCTGATGTAGGTTTCACCAGGAGAGTCTCTATACTTATATACTGCACTATATTAAGGGTGTGCATTTCTCCAATAAAAGATGATTTCATACGTACCTCAATACACTGAAGGTGATAAGTAGAACAATTGGGTTGGATTCGGTGGGATTATGATTTGATTTAATACGGCTGAGTTGAGAGGGTATGATATATGGTACCATCATTTCACAGTTGATTTCATTGTAAACCAGAAAACAAGTTCTCTCTAATGCAAGAAAAAATACTCAGCAGTGGCATTCAAACAATCAGTCCACCTTGCACAGTGCAATGAGCATTTGTTATTCGAAAGTTGTCATTAGCACTTTGTCTGCATATTATTCATTAAACATTAAGATAGGGCGATGATGCCTCTCGTTTGATAACTTTTTTTTTTGCGGTGGGGAAAATAGTGCTTTATCGATGCATTTCTTTGGATCTTAAAACGAGAGTATACGTGTGCATGTCTATGTGCATGCATGCATGCATGTCCTGCATGACCTCTGTGCAGGACTTCCTCCAGCATCGCAGCATAATTAGAGGGAGCCCAGACCATCTGTAGTCCATCGATCACTGACACACACATCCGGGCAACACAGACCTTGTCGCCTACAATATATGCAAGTGAGAAGTCGCAGTCCAACCAAGACATAAACCACTACCTAGGTTAATATCAGCCGTATGCAAGGTTTTCAAGGGTTTTCTAATCAAGCTAGCACTGTTAGCAAAGGTAATGGACCATTAGAACACTGGAGGGATAGTTGCTTGAAATGGCTCTTCATATACCTATGAAAATATTGAATTGAAAACCAGAGATTTGCCGCTAGAATAGTCATTTAACTCATTAACAATGTATAGAGTGTATTCCTGATTAGTTGAATATTATCCTCGTTGAAAAATAGCAAGTTTACATTAAAAATAAGGACATTTCTGAGTGACTCCAAACTTTTGAACGGTAGTGTACTTGCCTAGAGATGTTTTTTAGAATTTAATCAAATTCCAAGGCTGTAAACCCATAACAAATACAATATTAACATTATTAGCATATTTATCATTTTGTAGGCTAATGAACAGGGCAGGGGAAAATTCACTCAGGATTTTAATTGCTTACTCAAATCAGATTTCCACATTGTTGTGAAACATTTTAGATTGTAAATTTTAGATTAATTAGTTTCTGCCCGTCTGTAGATTACTGTGAAAGTGAAAAGCATTTACTGTTGGGTTTAGATTAGGCTAATGAAATGGTCATTGCCAAATTATTTTTCTTAAATTCTAAAACATTGTCATTACCAAATGGTGACTTACGTTTGTGTGAAATCTTAAATAAAACTTTAAAAGTGGAAGTCAAGTCAAAAGTTGTCCTTGCAATATGTTCTATGTGCCCCCACTAGTCTTAACACAGTATTCTGACTATTATTGCGTTTACAGAATAAGAATTCCATCATTTTTATCCATTTCAGTGGACAGCCATTTTGCCATATGTTGTCGGCTGAAAATGACCTCATAATTTCTTTGGGCTGAGCTTGTGAGGTGAGGCGTGCTTGTTTGTTACCTGAGCCCTTCGGCACTAAGATCATTTTCAGTGACAGCAAGTGGCAAGATAACTACCACCTAAGATGTTTGTTCTTTTTAATTCATTTTCCCTTCTTTATAACTGCAGAATGAATAAAATGCCTTAAATACATATGTGTATTTCCCCCCAAATATTAAATCAAAAACCTCATTTTCCTTCCGCTGCTGTGTTGGAGTTGTAAAACTAAGAATCGAGCCGTTTGTCATAAAAATACAAATTGAAAAAATCCGCTACAGTAACATATTAGATATAAACCATGATTGTACAGTAGACCCTTGATTGACATTTGTCATTCCTTATCATTCTATGCCGTCAAAAAGACTTTGCAAGTTGTGTTAAATGAAAATATAGTTAAGGACTAGAGACAAGGCAATCACATCAAAATGTTGATTGGCCTTAAGCATAAGAGATCCTTTCTAAATATCACAAATGCCAGAAGATAGCAGGCCACTATCTGATTCAAAAAGGATGAAGAAAGACATGCTGAATGTACGGACTGGAAAATACCATTCCTGATTTTGCTGATTTTGGAGTAGGAGGAAACCATCCATCCAGTTTAAAATATGACACAAAAAGCAAACCAATAGCTAAAAGAGACTGTCCAACAAGAGCACGGGGGGGGGGGGGGGGGTCTTCGTGACTGTGCTTTGGTCCTTTACTTGGTGTCTATGAGTAGTATTACTTCATTTTATTAAAGTTAGTAATCAATCCTCCAGCAAACGGTTAATGTAAGAGTTCTCAGTCACTGCAGACCATACCATCAAGTTTAGGATTTTAGCCTTTGGTGGCCACCCTCCAGGAGTGTGGACATTGGATGGAGAGAGATCCCCTTCCTGGTATTAACAGATTACAATACCTCACATACACGCAAATCTGACAAGCATCTAAAGTCTTGGTCTTGAGGTGCTTTAATTTATCCCTGTTTTGTCAACCGGGCTCCCATAATGTTAAGCCCTATGCGCTCTCTCACGTACGTGATAGCTCGCCAGAGAATCAAGACAATGAGAACATCCCTACCTCTTCACGCTTCATCACAGTGGCTGTGGAGGACATTGAGAGGGCGATTCTGGAGGCACAACAACAACCAGATCCTGGCTCTGATCCTAGAATCGCCTCTTCATCCCACATTTTGTCTGCTCTGAAGAGGGACCAACAGGGACACTCTTCCATGTTGGGTTGCCATAATGGGGTGAATTGAACTCTCCACTTCAGGCAACAACGCTTGTGTTGGCATCGGATAGCCGAGGTAGTTTGTCGCAGCCTACCTCATCTGCTTCT
Source organism: Syngnathus typhle (assembly GCF_033458585.1). NCBI lineage: Eukaryota > Metazoa > Chordata > Actinopteri > Syngnathiformes > Syngnathidae > Syngnathus > Syngnathus typhle. The sequence goes on along the minus strand of NC_083738.1, from coordinate 8,863,786 downwards.
GAGGGAAGTCTCTCATATTGCCCCATGGGTCTCCTGATACCTTTCCCCATCCCAAGGCGTTCCTGGTTCCACTTGCGGGATCTGCCTTTCTGCGATGGAAACACAGTCAGTCATGTTGATTCTCCAGGATGGTTAGTCCCATTACACTGCCCAAACTTTCTCTCTGCCCTTGAGACTGTGTATATCCTTGTCAACCACATCCTTTCATACATATATTTCAAATTATTTTGTTCAGACAAGTAGAAATAGAATTTTCAGGTGCTGTTGGGCTGCCTGGAGCCTACATCTTCCATGGGTTGAATATTCCCACAATTCCTTCACCTCCTTGTCCATGGGCATGTCACTGTTTATGGTCACCAATGGGTATCAACACACAATATAGGAGCAAGAGGTCGCTGTTCCATCTGTGCCCATAGTCGTGCTTTCTGGAGGCATGCCAGACTGCCGGCAGGCAACCCTTTTTGGCAGTAGACAACCCTGGTATTCGAGAGCTGCCTGTTTTAGATGTTTCCCTCGTTGAAACACCTCATTTAAATAAACAGAATCGTTGTCATACTTCCATTAATCTTGATGATCAGCTGATCACTCCTGCCCTGTTGCAAATGATTTGAATATCCACCTTTAATCTTTTGACAGACATGACTACACATTAAAAGAGACTAAAGGCTGCAGGCCCTCTGAAGTTATTGACTTCCACATGATTCCCGAATAACAACAAGTCTGACACAGAGGGACAAACAGTCCACTCTAGAGAGTTGAGTGAGTGAATAAATGAGTTTACCACCGCTAGAAAAAAGTGTAATAGAATGAGAAAAAACTCAAGGATGGTCGGTCATGCTTTGAAATAATGAATGAGAGAAAGAAGGAGAAAAATAAAACAGGTGCCAACAAGTGACAGGTGCCAAAATGGTCAAAGAGTCCCAGTTGATCTACATGCCGCAGCGCATTGATGTCTATGTGTGCGAATGTTGTCATCTTATGTCTTCATCCACGATGACAGCGTGTGTTTTTGCACCTCGGGCTGATGTTTAAGCTGTAATTGAACCTAGATATTTAAGGGGCGGAGTGCATGTGCAGTTTAGATGAGACAATATTTCGTGCAAAAAAAAATACCATGCATGTTTCGGTACTGTGGGTGGAAGCCAAAATATGTACATCGAACTCTCCATAGAAATGTGTAAACTTGTTGATGTGGAAGTGAAGAGATTAACACTATTTAGAAAACATACATATAGATAAGAACAAAGGGAGAGCAAATAATAACACTGAAGAAAGTGATGGGAAACATAATGATAGCAAATCGAAAGTGTGCAGAGAATAATGACTTTGTTAATTACGTGATTGTTTTGCCCTGCATGTCCTGTGTGAAACATCAGTCAGACAGTAATTTGTGCAGTGATTAATTTCAAACCCTAAAAAAGATTAGTGGTCTATGTTTTCCATCCTTTATGTTTAGAATTCCTGGGATGCAACTGCCATATATTCAAACATGAGCATATTTTTTGTTATACAGATAAGTCTTGGAGGCAAGTTGCAAACAGCAGGGAAGTTGTGTTTGCTTAATGAAAAGTAGTCAGGCCCCCTGAAGTACACAATTGGAAAATTGCTTTGCATATCTTAATCATACAACGACTAGATGTACACACTGTGTAAATAAAGACAAAATAAAAGCCTTGCATGTAAATAAATGAATTAAAAATATAGAAATTATTTTATAATTAGTAAATAGGAGTGTTAAAATATTTACCTGAAGTGGAAAAGCGTGAGCCACTTTCATGAGCCAGCCTGTAGGTGGTTCTTTTGCATATTTTTGTACACATGATGGATGAGTGCAGTGTTTCCCAACCTTTATTAAACCATGAGACCCTTTTTATCTTGGAAAAATCTAACTGCAGTTAACAAAAATGTCACAAAAATGGAGCAAATATGGGGTAATTAAGGATTAGATTAAATAAATAATTATCAATTAGTTCATTAAAGGATTAATTATTTTGTTAATGATGGCGCAAATCTACTGCCAGCAATATAATCAACCGCAACACATTGTTTTTTTCTCAATGCTTTAAAAAGGCGTGAGCTCACACTCGCTGGACAAGAGCTGGCACAAAGTCAAAAAGAAAAGGGCAGCTGAGTCTCATATTGAGATCAGCCGTACTCTCTGTATGAACAAAGGGGCAAGGCTTTGGCCCGCACCCCATTGGGAAGGTCATAAAAAGGGCCCGAAGCAATGCAGAGCAGAAGAGAGCTTCAAGAATAAAGTTCCAGGAAGAAGCCAGAGAAGGAAGTGGTTTGGCTTATAACTCAAGAAACAAATCCGCCTCCTGCTCATTGATAGGCTAAACCGACTTTATGACAAAATGACAGCCCGTATGCTAATACGTGTAAATTGAACAGAATGGAGTTAAGATTCACAAAATCTCTTTTTTTGTCATTTTTAACAATGCTTGCGTACAACGAATCTAATCAACGTTCTAGCAATCCCCGGTGAGAAAAATCAATTAAAACATTGCACTTTGTAATTATAAGATATAACTCATGTTCCAATAGATTAATCTAGGAAAGTCAAATGCAGAACATGATCAGATATGAATCACAAAAAATGAAACACAGGAATGCAATGTCTCAAGGTTTCTGAAATTTTAAAGGTTGATCAATGCATTCAGTATACTGCGTGACTTCAGCTGGTTGGACTGTGAGTGCCCAGGATTGGGGGGGGTGGTCTTCAATGTGTATAAAGCTGGGGTGTCAAACTCATTTTTGTCACGGGCTGCATCAGTCATTGTTTTCTTCTGAGGGCCATTATGTCAACATCTTCTATATACATACTACATCTTAGGCTACACAACAAACTGATGAATAACTAGTTTTGAAATCAGAGACCAGTAAACACTGTTCAGATTTTTAAAAAGATGAATGGTAATTAAAAAAAAGGAACATCTCTATTTTTTAAAAGTGAAGACAATTTGCAATTGTACTATCGACACAAAGTCGATGCACAATTTTTCTTCGCAGGCCAAATATAATTGCACTTTGGCCCACATTTTGCCCACGAGCCATAGTTTGACATTCGTGTTATAAAGCCATGACAGAACGTGACAAAAGTGAGTGACCCCACCAAATGCAGGGAGGGAACCTAGTGGCTGAAATCTCATGTGTCATTGAGCCCCCGGGGCACAGCAGTAGCCTTTCACTGTGAAAGAGGTGATTGATAGACCATAAGAAAAATCAACAAGACTTAAATGGGTAGGGGGAAAACATTGTCAAAATCCTGTGATGCACATTTCTGGCAAACAAGACCCAGAAACATAGCATAAACAGAGCATAACCATTTAAAAACATACTAGTTTAAGCAATCAAGTTTCTGTAATTGTCGTACTGCTGTCAAGCTGTTCTCATCCTCACAAGTTCAGGGAGGTTAAAGATAATTAATGTTCTTCTGCACATCCTAAGGGTCACAATATTAGTCTGCCTTGAATAATCTTAAATGTTCCCGTGCCTAGCACAATGTCCCTCCTGAAAATGCTGTAAGGCCATGGAAAAGTAAAAGCTATTAACTATACAAATGGACAGAATCAACTCTCCAGGGAAACCAGACTTAAAATGAAATGTTCCTTCAGTCAGAACAAGAAACACGTGGCTTTTTAGCTTTTCAGCTTTTCAGCTTGTCTGTTCCATTATGTAAATATATAGCAACACAGCCGGTTTTCAAACAATTGGAAATTGAAAGTGGCTCTCTGAAGTTTAATGCAGACAGCAATGGCAAAAAGAGGTAGAACTGGAACTATTGATCATAGTAATCATTCCCATAAGAAGCATTGCAATAGTCTAATGTAGACAAAAGCATGGATTTGAGTCTTCGCTGAAAGGATCAGTCCAATTTTTGAAACGTTAGCGGTGGGACAAGACCACACATACGTATAACCTCTAGTAAATGGAAATGGAATGAGTTTGGTCAAATAATGCACTTGCAAAGAGAATCACGGGAACCAGAAATTTCCCTTAGTCCCGACGGGAAGGACATCAAATTTAAATGACAATCGAAAGCTGCAACTTTGTGCGCCACAATTAATCGTAGTCGCTAAACATACCCTCACCCAACATTTCCATCCCCCACCTTTTTGAAATCATTTACAATCCAGACATCTAATCTTGGGGGTACACAGACCGTTGGGGTTCTTACAAAACTCTCGCAGTTGGATAGTAAAAGACCTCGATATCGCATTGGTCTTCCTGCATTTCTCATTTCTTCTTATGTATTTTGGTAAGTTTGACATTATACAGTACAGTAAATACTGCAATGTCCTGCACACTACAGATGAAACCATAAAATGACTCTCATAGTTGATTTATACATCCAATTTGTTATTTTGTCATATGGGTGGATAAAAGGACATAAGTCGTTACTGCCACTTTTCCTTTTGATGCAAAACTTGTTTTCTGTTGCCACGTTCGTCAAATGAATTTCTCTCATTCTTATTCAGAGTGGAAACACTCAAGGACAGTCTTAGAAAAAAGAACAAAGCACACAAAGACTGAAATATGTGGTTCTTCACCGCATGACTGTGCGTTAGTTAACTTTGAACCTCGGACCTTTTGGACCAATTATCGTCATCTCACTTCTGAAACAAAAGGTGTCCCTGAATACTGACACATGCAGAGACACACGCACAAGCACACTTCAATGAGATAAAGTCATAGCAACTTTCATACTCATCTTGGTGGGCCATCTGTTGCATGGCCCCTGTCAACTAAATGTCCCCTGATGACATCATAATCCTGTCAACCTTTCACCTCATCACACACACACACACACAAACACACACCCACACAAAGGGTTCACAACTTAACTTCTGCCTTGTCTTGGTGGTTTTGCTTCTACAGCACATTGCCTTTCTTACGTCCATGTATCTTTCCTCCAGCTTTCCAGTAAAATAAGTGCAGCATTGGTTTCATCCCAATGTCCCATGTCATGCAGTCTTATTTATTATCCCAGACTGCCATTAAATTTCTAATCTTGTTCAACCAATGGAAGACACTCATGTAGTTGGATTCGGGTTGGCTGAACATATGTCGCTTGTATAGAACGTACAATATATGATTTATAATTTTAAAGCATTGAGCAGACATCGGCCGACAGAGAAAAGATCCAATGCTGTTGGTGGCCTTCCTCTGCCCTTTCACTCCTACAGTATTTGCCAACAGTATGTTTTGCCGTATGTTTTGCTTTTGAAAAACTAATCACTATGTGCAATGGATGACTTGATCTCTTCTGTTTAAGTAACATGACAATATTTTACTGTACCGGTGTGCTGGAGGCGTTACAATAGAAATATAGACAACAATGTCCGATCTTTACAACCGTCACCATTTACACCAAGTCCATACAGTATTCACCCACACACAAAGGCAGATTAAACCAAATATGAGCATTACGTAAACCAGGGTTGTCAAACTAACTTTTTTCGTGGGCCGCATTGTAGTCATAGTTTCTTTCGGAGGGCCATTATGACTGTCAACCCAAATAAATGTATGAGCGCCTCATATTATATTCAGTATAAGCTACAAAATAAACTGACAAATAACTCTTTTTCAAATCAGACTAGTAAAAACTGGTCAAATATTTAAAAAAAAAAGATATTTTTAAAAGTGTAGACAATTTGCAATTCTAGTAATGACACATGAATATTATGCACAATTTGTCTTTGCGGGCCACATCAAATGATGTGGCGGGCCGTATCTGGGCCCCGGGCCTTGAGTTTGACAGCGGTGACCTAAACTAAGGATGATGATCGCAATATCAGTTGACGGCGCCAATTTGTCCAGATGTTAAAAAAAGAAGATTACAGCAAAACATTTGAGACATTCTAATATTCCAGTGCCGGTAAGTGTCTAGTCATTTGGTGCACATAAAAGGTTCAAATGGAATCTTGTTTCAAAATTGCCCCTTGAGTCTCTTTGGCCAACTTTTTGAGATTGCATAAACAGTAAAAACAAAGGAATTACATTAACACCTTACACTCAAGGAAATAAACATTGGACCAGATTTTCACCAATATAAACACAAAGCCAGCTTCACAGAACTAGCAAACTAAAGAATGTTCAAATAAAACATTCATTCATTTTTTTCATTTTGCAGGTAATGAGCGTTTTTCATTCTGCTGCACATTTGATTTCGCAATTTAAAATGGGTGTTTCAAAGTGTGTATTACATGCTTTTGTCATAATACCCCAAGGATTAAGAATAAAAGGGCACTTCACACCACTTTTCTGTCTTGCTGAAATCCTGAATCCTGCAGAAAATCCTCGACTGCAGTACTAACGGCAAGTGCACCATGAAGACGAGGAACAGAGCTACTCACTAGTTGAGCCCTGGATCTAAAAAGTGAGTTTGAAGTGTGCAGCATATGCCAGCCCACACAAAAATATTAAGCATTGATCATATTCTCGCTCACAACGTCAGCACTTTATGAGCTAGATGAATTATACTTGACACCAGTAAATGTGTAAGATCTGCTAAATCATAGGTGAAGATACTTAGGGTGGTTGGTATTGATGTCATGTAAATTAACCCAATTTAAGATGAGATGTTCCTTTATTTGTCCCACTCAAGGAAATCTGGCAGCACAATTCAGCAAAATGCTCAAGGTCTTGCTCAGAATTACTTTTGGAAATATTCAGGTTGCAAACGATTATTTGGTTGTGCAATTTCACACTTGATGGGTGAGCAGGCACTCCAGAGATTCAACCAATTGTGTCCTCCATCCATCCCTCCATTTTATCCTGTTTGGGCTCATGAGAGAGTTGGAATAGATTCCAGCTGACCTCAGGCGAATCACACGAACCAGTTAGTCGCGGGGCATATATAGCGACAATTAAAAATGTGATTTTCCAAAGGAAGTTCCTTTCAGAGAATCCTGACAGGCAGACAGTGGTGAAGGGGAGGGAAGATGTAAAAGAGGTGCTGTCACATAGTGGGATGCATGGCTGGAATTAATAAATGTACAGTTCCTCTCTGCATATTTCTAACTAACACATTCATATATTCAGATTTTTTGGAAACCTTTACTATGTGTCAGTTACTCATTTATTTCATTTTCCCTAAAATAGCCAAGTCACTCTAACATTTCAAAAAGAAAACTATGCTCAGCCTGGTATCTAATTAACATTAATTACAATTCATATGTAGACATCAGTGAGAATTAAAAGCTCACCATAAATGACTATTCACCCGGTTTGTATAGTAAACTTTTTTTTTTTTAATCCATTTCTGAGTAATAATATTTGAATATTGGTGGGTTCTCACTTTTTATTTCATCTTCAAATTAATTTATTAAAACATTCAATTGTGCGTATGCCTATTAAGACATTTAATTTTTAATCAGTGGTCTCTATATGCACGAGTAGCCTAATTCAAGCATTTCAAACACATCTTTTGGAATACACATTGATGTTGACCACTGTAGTTGTATTGCAACTATCATACTATAATGTCAGGCTCCATTTCTAGTTTGCAGATTATCTTGAAGCTTTTCATCTTAACATCACTTTTTGTTGTAGCATGACAAAAGGACGGAAGTCCCCCCCCCCCACCCCAAGAAGCAAAACACCAGTTCATCTTTCAGGTACCAAGTGAGCTGAAATCTCACATGAATTCTTGACATGTCAGACAATGCATTGTTGTGGTTTGAATTATAAAGCCTAGAAGCATGTAAAATACAGCTTGAATTCCAAATTATATGTCTTTTGGGACTTTAAGCAGGTTCCACTTCACCAGTTCCTGAGGCAAAATCTACAAGATGTGATATTTATACTGATCATTTTGATTCCAACGCAAGACAATCTGCCTCTACTGTGTATTATTTCGATAGATGGCCGTCTTAAGGATATGGATATCATTACATCCAAGTCCAATGTCATTATATTTTAACAACCAATACTGAAGAGAAACAATACGAAAATGAGGGAACCTTAATAGAAATGCCACTATGTGGATTTTTCCATTTCATCTGACTCCTCTGCTAATTAAAGTAATTAAATACACGCACACACACACACACACACACACACACACACACACACACACCGCTGAGCAATTCTTCCACTGCTAATTAAAGCATCTGTTTCTACCTCATCGCTGCTCCTTTAAACTTTAATGTTCGCCTAAGTCTTTGATTATCCTTCAGGAGGGGAAATAAAAAACAATGTCACTATAATGCATTGTCTTGAAGATCTTCAAAATCAAATGTATGATTATATATATAGTCACCTTAGTTATTAGAAATTGTGTGTACATACATACCTGTTGTAAATGAAACTAACTGTATGTCCTACTATTCCGTTGTTTTTGAGTGTCCGAGTGACTGCTTGACTGACAGAAATCCTCATAATAAAGTGTCCCAATAGTTTTGCACAGTTAATAAAGCCCATGAAATAGTTCCATGAATTTTGTTTAGCTGAGCTCTACTGGCCTAGTAAAATGTTGCTCGATTTAGCTTCGTCTGACACACTGATGGCTTTGTTTACCTGTTGCTCCGATGTGTCCATCAACAGGGACTCCATGGGCCTTCCTCTAAAAATAGTGTTTATTGTATCACTTTTCAAGGCTAAAAACTTCCATAAAACACAAAGCGTCTGGTTGCCAAAACGGTCAAAAACCTATGTGCACTTCGGGGTCAACAACAGTCTACTCTTTCATTCTCCCTTCTTAAATACACTTAGTGCCACACAGTGCACAACAAAGATAATCCCATGATTTGATCCATATTTGGCTCATACTGCGATTTTTTACTTTGTAAGATTATTCAAGATTAGCTTTCTCTCATCAATTGCTAATTTAGTAGTGCAGCACCTATAAGTCTCTTCCACTTCATCTTTTTATTTTCCCAGCCCCTTGTCACCACATCTTGTCTTTTTTTTTTGTGACCTCAGAGGTACTTCAAAGGACTATTGTCATAAAGTTTCACTGCAGCCACATGGATGGGTGAACTTAATTTACCACAAGGGAAATTATTGAAAAATAATTGAATTTATGGAACAGTCACTCTGAATGAGAGTTGTGCTTGCTAAATAGTATAATCCCTACATGAAGGTGCTGTGTTGAATGACATGTTCATTAAGAAAATGGCCAGGGGAGCTCTGAGTGGAGGCAGGCAGAAAAGATAGAACATCACTTTTTAAAATTCATTAATTCTTCCCACATTGTAATGGAACATGCAGTGATCAGGTGAAAATATCAAATTTTGCCTCATGTGAACTCAACCTTGTCTTCCAATGAGGCCCAGAATGTGCCACTTACGTATATATGCATGGGTGGAGACAGTGGTGTCACCACCACAAATTGAGGTTCAATATATAAAAAAATAAAAAAACGTTGGGAGCCACCACTTCAAATTCAAATTGGAAATGTGTCAAGCTTGGGGCCGTGCCAATCATTATCTTCCTCAAACCCACTCGTGTGTGCAATGAATCCATTCTACACTACAGTACTACTTGCTCTACCTCAATACATTGGTTCATCTCTGTGATGCTCTGCTGTCATCCAGTGGTGAAATAATCATAGTACACCATCATTTTCATTGGGTTGCTTAAAAAGGAACACGGTCATTTAAAAATACTGTTTAGTGTGAACATGAATATTTTGTCACTGGAAATGTTTTGTATATGGACAGATTATTTATTTATTATTTATTATTACTTTTATTATTTATTGTTTGTGCCTTCTTGTTTTTTATATTGCGTCGTTTACTTGTATGTCTATCGTGTAATATGTCTTGTCACCGTGGGATAGAGAAAACGTAAGTTCGATCTCTTTGTGTGTCTCGGCATGTGAAGACGTTGACAATAAAGCAGACTTTGACTTTGACTTTGATTCTACTATTTTACATTTGATTTAACTTTTCAATGAATCTTGATTTCAAATAGCTCTCTTTTAGGGATTACTGGTGTGTCCAAAATTTAAAATATGTTGAAAAATAACTTGCATGGATGATCAAGCTAATGAAATTGTAGCCCAATAAGTTTTATGGACACACTACCAAACAGACCTTATGTGTGTGTGTGTGTGGGGGGGGGTGCATGTGTATGTGTGTGTGTTTTGCAATGAGGCTATAAGGATATGGGAATAGTGAATGTTTTCCAGATTCAAAGTACATAAAACCTAACATATTTAAGTTGAATTATTATTATTATTGTTATTATCAGAATTACGGCTCGTGACGCACTGGTTAGCACGTCTGTGTCATGTCTCGTCCCCGGTTGTTTTATTATGTGCATATTGTAATAGTTTCTGTCCATGTGCCTGTGTGCTCGCCCCTCCCCTCCTGTATGATCATTCTCACCTGCCTCTTGTTACCTGTCGTGCATTTAAGTCCTGTCTGTCCCTCACCCCCCGTCATTGACGTCGTCACATTTGATGTCTTCACGTCTGTTGTCTTCTTGTCTCACGTCCCGGTCAGTCAGTTATTGTTTTATTAAGTTGTGTCAGTTTCCCGATTCTTTTAGTTCGTTCCCCTTATCCTCGCTTCCAACTACCTTTTCCCTTCAATAAACCCTGGTCCAAGCTGAATATGGTCGCCCTGCTCCAATCACTTCGTGACAGTCTGCCTCACAGTTAGGAGGGTGCCGGTTCCCTCCCTGTGTGGAGTTTGCATGTTCTCCCCGTGCCCGCGTGGGTTTTCTCTGGGCACTCCGGTTTCCTCCCACATCCCCAAAACATGCTTGGTAGGCCAATTGAGCACTCCAAATTCCCCCGAGGTGTGAAGTGCGAGCGCGGATGGTTGTTCGACTCTGTGTGCCCTGCGATCGACCGGCAACCGGTTCAGGGTATCCCCTGCCCAATGACTGCTGGGATAGGCTCCAGCACGCCCGCGACCCCTGTGGGGGCAAGCGGTATAGAAAATGTATGGATGGATTATCAGAATTGAACAATACGCAGTATTCACTCTGAAGTCAATCACACGCCAAACTAGATGTCGTCCATCTGACATCATGATCATCACATTTGATGACATCACATAACTTTGAAACCAAAGTCAATTAAAGGTTAGATCACTTCATTTCAAACATGCATGCTTCCATACGTGTGGAAAAAGTGAAGAAAGATACAAACAATATAACTAATGTACCTTAATTAAAATGACAAATTCAACATGACCCAAAAACACCCGATTACTTTAAAACTAAAAGGTATACAGTTTGACCCACCTTTTAAACGTTAGATTATATAATCCATATGTCACTATAATCATAGAAGTCAGGAGAAGAGTTTAGGAATGTTGCAACAGGAATTTTGTTAACATCGGTCTGTTTTCGTCCTCATTTCAGAAATCCTTCCTCAAAAATATAAGACAATCAAAGTCTTGGGAAAAGGCAGCTATGGAGTTGTACTCAAGTGTTTGGACCGGGAGTCAAAAGAAAACATAGCTGTGAAGATTCCCAGGCCAGGGAGGACCATCCGTCGTGAGGTGTGTTGCTGATTTCATTTTTATTAGCAGTGATTTCAAAAGAAAACAGTTTGCTGTGATGGGATCCTAAAATGTCTGACAAAGCCCTGCCTACTACATGTAGTCTCGTCAATTCTATGAAGAATGCGGACTAACCCGGGCCTCCTGTGTGGAGTTTACATGTGCTTCCCATGCTTGAGTGGGCTTTCACCTTGGCTTCCTCCCACTTCCGCTTAATTGTCCCATTTTTAAGGATGTGCGAATAATATGTATGAGCGTTGCGATTGGCTGCCATAGAAAACAGATAGATGGTTTTAGTCAAATGTATTTCAGAAAGTGCTGTACATTAGGAAATTAGAAAGGCAATGTTAGAATGGATGACACTGTTAGTGCTGCTGCTCGTTCACATTTAAGTTTCTCATGGGGAAACACCTGCTGTAAATCATTGCTCAGAAAATTGGCTGCTCCTCAACAGCTTTCGTATTCGTCCTTCTTCACAACACAGATTGATGTCCATAATCAAATTTGTGTTTCCAGGCATCCATCCTACAGTTGTTGATGGACATTAGACTGGATCGGGACAACGTTGTTAAGTACTATGGTGGCTTCTCCAGCGACAATTATCTGGTCTTCGAAATATTGGATATCAGCCTGTCGCAATATTTTCAGGCAAATGGCTGTATTGATCTTAAGGACATCAGACCCATCATTCAGCAAGTGAGGATGAACAATAAATCTTATCACAGGCACTGATACAGTATGTGTTGTTTTTTGGCTTTTCTACTTAAACGTGTACTGTACGTGATGCCATCCAGCTTGCCACGGCGTTTGATGCACTAAAAGCTGTGGGAGTAATCCATGGTGATGTTAAACCAGACAACATCATGCTGGTGGATCAGGTAAAGCAGCCATTCACTGTGAAGCTGATTGACTTCAGTGTGGCTCTTACCAGACATGAAGCCAAGAAGGTTGTAATGAGACAGGTTGCTTATTTCAGGTTGGTTATCCTGTAAAGATTGTTGCCATTTTATATTCTCTGTGTTTTGTTTCATTTTTTTGCTTAAACATATTTCTTTGTTTTTTCTTCTTCAAAAAGAGCCCCAGAAATTATCCTTGGACTCCCTTACACAGAGGCCATAGACATCTGGTCACTGGGTGTTGTATTATTAAAGATGGTACTTGGCATTTTCCCTTTCTTGGGAACCACAGACTATGAATTAGTAAGTATGCTACTCTTTCTCACCTCACAGAATTATATAACGTAATTTAGACCTGCTTAGACCTGAAAATAAACTAGGATTTACACACCTACTAGAAGCCTGTCTAAGAATTGTTGCAGGAAGTGTAATGCAATCTCGATGAATTTGCTGGAGGTGCGGGCATTTTCTGAGCTCCGCAGACATGTGTAGTGGATGTCAATGCATTTCATTCATAAATATGACAACAGCGTCAATTGAATGCTCTGAATTATTATTATTATTGTCTGTGTTTGCGCAAAAAGCCCCTTTTAAAATGTGCCACATTAGCTTGCATGAGTCACCTAAATTTAAGTGTAGCCCTGCACAGATTTACACTGCAAATCTCACCGGACTTGCACGAAAATAGGTCGTCTCAGGTGTCATAACAAATTACTTTCATCCTGTGGCACCACCTGGAAAACATGAGCATTTATTTGAGAAGAAATATGGTAGTAATATATAGTAACACAGTAAGGAAGGAGGTTAGGTTATTTTTATTGAGGTGCATTTACACAATACCAGCATAATGCAAAATTAAGTTAGTCCATTTCCATTATTTTTGGGGGGGGAAACGTAGAACTTGACCAATGAAGCAATCATGAAAGTGCTCTCCAACTATTTAATTGTATCAAACTAATGCCTTTGCATGTTCAGATTTATATGAGTTCTACACACTTTTTCTTTTATATGTTGTCATTTTACAACCATGGGATCCACTTGCGTTTTAGGTTACTTTAAAATCCTAATAATATTGATATATTGTTACCTGTTTAGCTGGAATGCATGATTGGTGTCCTCGGGCTGCCACCAGACAATGTTCTGAAAGCTGGAAGGGCAACAAAGCAATTTTTCAACAAGACTGATTTGGATCAGTGGATTTTCAAGGTAAAGTAAAAACTTTAATAAAAAAAATAAAAGAAGATAAGTATTGAACTTGTAAGAATGATTGAAAAACATGCCATTTTGAATGAAATTACTTTATTTCAAATTACTTTTGAGTCTGCTTTGTTAGCAATTTTTCAACAAGACTGGTTTGGATCAGTGGATTTTCAAGGTAAAGTAAAAACTTTAATAAAAAAAAAAAAAGAAGATAAGTATTGAACTTGTAAGAATGATTAAAAAACATGCCATTTTGAATGAAATTACTTTATTTCAAATTACTTTTGAGTCTGATATTGTTATCATGTTGCCGGTATGGTAGGTATTAGAGATGCACCGATCCGATATCTGGATCGGATATCGGTCCCGATATCAACAAAATAGATGGATCGGGTGTCGGAAAATACAACCGATCTGTGAGCCGATACTTTCCTTAATCTATTGGGACGCGGGCTACGTCATACGTCAGCAGCACGTGTGCCGCATGCCACGAGAGTTTTCTAAACAAACGCAAACATGGAGCGAACGTTCGCTTCTCTTCCCCGGGTTGCTAAGCGGACGTCAAACCATGCGCGTTCGCTTCTCTTCGGGTTGCTAATGGGACGTCAAAGGCTGCGCGTTCGCTTCTCTCCCGAATGGGGGGGGCTAATCGGATGTGAAACGCTGCGTGTTCGCTTCTCTTCCGGGGGGGTGTTAATGGGACGTCAAACGCTTTGTGTGGCGGGCTCTATCTAGTGTGGAAACTGAGAAGCTGAGCTCAAGCTTCTTGTGCGGGCCATATTCAATTATGTTTTCAGAATTTGCTGCGGGCCAATAAAAACTGGACCGTTAGTTTGGACACCCCAAATTTAGAGCAAAGAACTGTGTAGTCTGCCTGATGCCATTGCCTTTGGTCTTTTCTGTTCCACATGTAGAGTTATGTAGCTTGTTAAGTTTGAACTGGACTGCCCCTACACCTGTCTATGGACCCCGTGGAGGCTATTTTGTGTGTTTTGGGGTGTTCTCTTGTATTGAGGGGTGCTGGTTGGCCGCTGTTACTTTTTTTCCTTTGTCTTTTAGCTTTGTTTTGCTTTGATGGCTTTTATCTTGGGCACTTTCTGCCTTTCTTTGTGGCACCGTTGTGTGGCAGCCTTATGAGAGCCTATTGAGTTGCGCTCATGCCATCTGTGTGTCTTTTGTATACCCACTCTGTGGTATGAATACGGCTGGGGCCTGAATTTCCCCACCCCTGGGGATCAATAAATATACAATCAATCAATCAATCAAGTCAACCATAATATCGGATCGGTATCGGGTATCGACCGATACGCAAAGCCACGGCATCGGTATCGGTATCGGAACTGAAAAAGTCGGATCGGTGCATCTCTAGTAGGTATGTTTATATTTATTTGATTTTCATTACTTTATTTGAGTTTCTGGTGCCCTCTACTGACGAGCCGCAACTGTTTGTCCTTGTCCTGCCCTAGTTGACCGTACTTGTTGGCAATTTAGCTTCTAACATAAGGACACACAAACCCATATAGTACCATGGTACTGTGACTGATCAAGGAAGGGTCACAACATAGACAAGGTACTAAATGTTGAAATTGCTAAATGTAACTGGGTGTGTTCCAACTACAAATGGACATTAAAGTCAAGACAACCTAATACTATTTGCAGAAAAAAGAAACCAATAACATTGATCATGTTGAACATTTGGTACCTTGTCTTTGCAATCTATTCAATTGAGAATAGGTTGAAAAGTTTTTGCAAATAATGATACTTGTCGCCATTCGTTGCTGTTCAAAAAATGTGCTACTCAAGTATCATTAACTTGTGATCATTAAATATTTGTCTCCCACTTTTAGACACACAAAGAATATTCAGGCGAGTCAAACGACACAGTGAGTTCAAAGATGCGCTCTCTGGAAGACATGCTCAAGGTTGGTCGCTGAGAGCAAGATCTCACGCGAATTGAGTGCTATTTTTAATTACCGTAATTTTGGGACTATAAGTCGTGTTTTTTTTCATAGTTTGGGGGGGGGGGGCGACTTATACTCAGGAGCAACTTATATACATATATATGGGGTTTTTTTTCACTTTTTGGGGCATTTTATGGCTGGTGCGGCTTATACTCCGGTGCGACTTATAGTCCGGAGATTACGGTAGTTAGTTCTTACTTAGTTCTATGAATCTGACTGTTTAAATATGTTTGTAAACTATTCAGATGTTTCCAGAGAGAGGCAATGAAGTTGACAGTTTTTTTGAGCTGTTAAAAGGAATGTTCAAGTGGGATCAGAGAGAGAGAATTACACCCGGCAAAATTCTCAAACATCCGTTCATCACTAGAAGCTACATGTACAATGGCTGCCATCTCAACCTTTCTCAGGGATTTCATCGGGCCGTCCAAGTAGTCACCAAACAGACTACTAAGACCTGCAGCAAACTGGGCTGCAGATGTGTCACTGCTTCTCCACATATGAGGAACAAACACCCTTCAAAGACTAGGGGTATGCACTGTATCAAACGTTTATTCTACTGGATGAAGAAAAATATTTTATTGTTACTGCTTGAAGGTGCAGGTGCAGCTAAGATCAAGTAGGTCACAAAGTCCGGACATTCCTTCTCCTATGTGCAATCAAAACATGCCTACGATTGCAAAAATATGCCTAAGTTGTTGATGTTGACACTCAGTGTTGTTTCTTTCTTTTTTTCTACCCTAGCTTTTGTGGCAAATGTGTTAAGTAGTGATGGGAAAGTGAAAGCTTTAAATTTGCTTCATGAACCACTTGATTTTTTTCCCCCCTCTCAGTTCAACATTGGCCTGACTGACTCGCCATTTCTTGAACCCCTTCATTTAAAATCAACTGCCATCTAGAGGAGTCAAAAGATACAACTGGTTCATGAAGCATTGAAGCTTCATTTTGCCACCACTAGTGTTAAGTGTGCAATCTCTTCCAAAATCAAAGCGGAGAAATATTCTGTTGCTGATGACATTACAGACCTCTGGAGTATGTTATCTGTGATTCAGGCTGTGTGCTTAGATAATTTGTGTCACGGTTGGGACTTACAATAATGCCCACCTCCCACAGCCGCAGCTGAATACCCTTAAAAACTACGGGGAAAATAAATTCATCAAATCATCTCTCTGAATGTTCCCAACAAACGCTTATGTGTCGGTGCAGTATCAAGCAAGATATTGGACCCTGGAAGAGTTGTACCTAAACCGAGGTCTGTATAGATGTAGCTCAACTTCCCGTAGCTGACGTCATGTTGTTCATTAAGACGGCAAACTTGAGGAGACTGGTGCTGGTTGCTGCCAAGTCGGCCACTATTTTTGTTTCAATTGTGTAAAAATATCAATTGCACCGAACTGACCAAATTCTGGATAATAATGCCTATCACCATTGTATGCTGTTAATTTCAAATTGGACTCCTGCCAGAATATACTGTTGACCTCATCTTGGACCAGATACTTTGATGAAAACCCCCTCTGCAAATATAGTGGACATGACTTTACTGGATGAGAGTGTTGGAACTACAGTGAGCAAAAGAAACAATCTTTATTTTTTCATAAAGATGACAGGCCTTTTTAAATGGTAGGAATAAAGTTTTATTTTCATATGAATAGAGTGGTCTTGAACTTGTTTATGTTTTTCTTTCTTGATAAAACTTGCAAAAAATCTAGCATATTCCATGAACAATGGACTTGAAGATAAGGGGATTTATTGCTGAATGTTAAAATGAATACACATTAATTTTTTTCACCAAGTGGAAAAAAAGAAACAGTTTGCTGACTGCTTAATCCATGCACCCAACTACCAGTACCACTAGGACATGCAGGGGGGAGGAGAAGAAAGGGAATTTGTTTAAAAAAAAAAATACATGATAGAGCCAAACGGCGCCGCATACACAGATATGGAAGGGCGTTGCAGGTGTGATCATGTATGTACTTATATATGTAAGTGTATGTGCTTAGTTGTGTATGAAATGTGTGTTGCATGTATGTCCGGGTTGGAGGGCTAAAGGGTGAGGAGAAAGAGGGTGGGAGTGTTTACAATTCAACTAACTCTAAAAGCACACTACCCTCACAGTATTTCCGCATTGCAAGTCCCAGATTGATTCGAGTGATAATAAGACAAAACTAGGCAGATCTCAGAGCCAAGAAGCCAAATAATGTGTTTTGTTGATATCATTCTAACTGTACCCCTGGTTTGAAGGGTTTTCTCTTTTTAAATATACTTTTTTTTTCTTTTCATTTTTTACCTTGAGCCATGCATCTCCTGTGTGAAAACAATAAAGTGTGAAGATTATCGTATTTGATACATTGAACCTGGAAGGCTCTCTAGACCCAATGCACTGTACATATCTGAAATCTACGGGTTTCTGGTGTCATCGCTACTACGTATAATACTGTAGTGTGATGGGGCCTTGATTCACCAATGTTTCAGAAGGTCTCAAAGGGCTAAAGAAAGACACAAAAGGGGTAGGCGGAGACAAACGTAGAACAGAGCATTCAGTCAAGGTGACCAAACAACATAAGTTTAACAATAAAAGTATTGAGATACATATCAAGGCAGGATGCAGTAATAAGTGTTACACCAGCGATTGGCCTTGAGCCAGCCCTGCCTTCATTTGAATAATTTTCTTTCCCATGAGAGCAGTGAAACGTGATGACTTTTCTCAGAGTGTCACAAACATTACAGTAGCACTAAAAGAAATGAACCCAAAGTGAGCATGGGGTGCACGAAATTCTGTGCTACGCCCCGGCGTCAGATGTGAACAGATGTAGACTCATTTGCAACATGCGTGACCACTTTCACACAGCACTAACCTCTTGATGTTCAAAAAGAAAAGCGAATCTCTCTTCCATTTCCTTCGCACACGTTCTTAATCGCACCCCTCACCTGAACGCATCAGGCTTGGTCAAGGGGAGTGAGGGTGGGTGGGGCTGGGGGGGTGATTCTGGCCTGCGAACAGAGGTTGTCGAGATGACGAGCGCTCACCGCTCAAGTCTTTTGGCTGTGATGTGATGGGGAAGTCCTGAGACACAGTGCGGCTCTAAGCTGCTGGCATAGGAAATATGTGGCCTTGGCAGTCCACAGGAGGCCAGAGTCAGGCTGGATTTCAACAGGTGGGTTTCGGGAGGCCAAAGACTGCTCACGTGGGAAGGGTCAGTGCAATGGAGCTTCTGGCAGCGCGAAGATTGTTGAAAGGAACGTGCTAGTAAAACAAGACACCACCCACATGAGGCTTCATGAGGCTCTCACACATACTGTGGACACTCTCAAAACCCTGATCACGTACATCAGAATGTGATGTCGCATCGCCAGTCACAATTCCACTCCTCACAGGACAAAAAAATCGGGCAGTGAGCAGAGATGTAAATGAATGATGCATATTCATCCGAGTGACAAAACTACCCAAATGCGTCTGTGAGACGAGTGCGTTGCGTGAATCAAAACTATGTAAACAGACAACTTTTACACAGAAAGACTCAATATTGCATGATGACATAATCAGATCACAGTTCAAAAAGAGGAGGATCCCAAATCAGAGAAAAAAAAAAAAAAAAAAAGCTAAAGTAAGGAAGAGGATCGGTCTCTATAAAAATGAGAAGTGTTTATAAGAAAGGCTACAAAACTCAATGGGACCTCCGACTTGAGCATACAGCAAAAGGCACCACAATATTATTCTATTTATCTAACTTGTGAAAAAATTGGCACGTAATTCTCACTTTTTCGTCTCTCATACTGCTGTAAATCAAAAAACCTTTACATATAAATATTTCCCCCCATTATAAAAAAAGTCTTTGCTGTTAGCTAGTAGACAATTTTTGCTGAAATCAAAATAAATATTTCATTTGTTTACAATATCTGTCTGTTATACAAAATAAAAATATTTCTCCTTGGTGCATGTCTCTAGTCCAGAAGAAGGAAGAGGTGTGTGCGAGGTGGAGTGGTGTGTGTGTGGAATGGGAGGGCAGGTCTGCATGGGTGGGGGTGGGGGTTGCGGGTGCAGTCTTAAAGGGGCATGTTGTCTGACTTGAAGCGCTGCGACTGTGCGCTGCGACTCTGCCCGTTGCTCCGATTCCCCGGCCGACTCAGCCTGCTGTGAGTCCGTGCGTCGGCCCCTGACGATGAGTGGAAACCTGGCACGGTTAAAGGCAGGTCCATGTTCATGTTCTGCATACTGAGGAAAGGCGTGTGCTCCCCTTGACCTTCGTCTTCTTCCTCTTCCTCTTCCTCCTCTGATTGGCTGAAGCTCTGTGACCTGTAGTCCCGTAGGCCCGCTGACCTCTGAGATAAGTGTCCATTGAGTCGGTTGCGTCGCGGGCGCCGTCGACTCCTGATAGGCTCCCTTGAGGAGGCGTACTCCTGCGTGGTTTCATATGCCTCTTCATCAGGCAGACGGTAGGGACTAGATGGGAGACTTCCTGTGCTCTCCGTCAGGTAGGGTCGACGCGGTCGTCGAGGCTGCCTGTACAAACTGTGATCCTGAAACAAAGAAGACCACTTGCCAGATATTTGCTCTGCCAGCAAACAGTATTTAAGCTTACAAGCTTTTCACATTTGCCATAACCGAGTCCCGATGTCCTCTCAAAGGGACATATTGTAAAAAATAAATAAAAACCGGTTTTGACATTTTTGTTACTGAACAAATGTTTTTTTTCACCCCTAAAAATGATGCGGTGTAAGAGAAATTAAATTCAAAAAAGATTTCTCTGGGTCTCAGGATAATCTGAGCAAATTTGGTTGGACATCCCTGTCTAACCACTAAAATGGACTTGACAAAACACTAGACTCGACACAAGTATAACACTTGTACACTTTATCAAGGTCGTATAAGGTGGCATTGGAATACTGGAAGTGACTTTTCTCTCTTCTGCATTTCCAATGGGGAAACAAAATCCAAATCCAAACAAATGACGAGTCAACCAGCATCTTGGGAAATGACGTACAAAGCTTCTGTACTTACATCAGGGCATCTTAGCAGCGGCTGGTCATCATCTCTGTGGTAGGCTGCAGTGGCAGGTGGTAGGGAGAGGGCGTGGCTTGCGTTGGGTGATGTGATGTGGAAGATAGGAACCTGGGGCGGCAGCAGCGGGTAGTGGAACTCCACCGGAGACAAGCGAGCTGGCGTGGTCAGCGCGGACACATACCTGTACACGGGGAGAAAGTCAACACTGTCAGTGTTCACTCATATTATATTTTATTTTTCTGGTTGACATGTTGTAAAGACTTCAGGGGTGGCAAAAGTATACTCGGTTCCTTCGTAGAAATTTGCTTTGGTAAAACTCTTGTACGTATGTAAAACGGAAAAAAAGTACAAACAGAAAAAGGCTGCAGTAACTCCACACAACAAAAAATACACCAAAACTATATGTGTTTTTTTGCCCCGGGGATTTAAGTGGTACATGCAGAAGGTGTGGATTCGATTATCAGTCAGTGATCCAAAATCATGCACTGGTCCCAAGCTCGGCTAAAAATCGTTGGGTTGTTCTTCACAAACGATCGTGCAATGTAGGCCTTGTTGATGCCTGAGCGAATGTGATTTTGTTCACATTGTTTGTATTACTCAGGGAACACTTTTCTGATTCCTGCTCTATGGTTTCTCCACTTCCATCATGAAGAGGTTGAAAACTGCAACAAACTAATTATGACAAAAAGGAAGAAATTACATAGATCCGTTTTCAAATGTAGGGAATAAAAATAGAAAGCCTTTATAAAAATAGAAGAGCAAATACCTGAAAATTGTATGAATCTTTTTGTACTTACTCGCTTTATTTGTATTTATTCATCGACCATTTTACATTGTCATTTTATCACTGTGTTGTGTTTGTGGTGCTGGTACTAAAAATTGAAAATGTTGAATGAAATAATCAACTTGCAAGGTCCTTTTAATGCAGAATGGCGTCTGTACATATTTTCTGCCACTAGATGTCGTTAAAAACTAAATAGATTTTGTGCCACCACTGGCTCAATGAGGCATAAGCTTTAAAGACACAGGATAGAAGCCTACAGAATGAGTGGACTTTCAAACTTAATGGCTCCCCCTATAGTTTTGGAGTGTGTATTACTTTATAGCCCACAAATGAGAATATTCTAACAGGTTGACTGAGGCGGTCCACAGAGGAGGGCCAGAGCCAAGATTACAATTTAGATTTAGAACCTCTTGACTGGGAGGTAAACATGCAGACCATTTTGCCACATTGCTTCTATTTGCTAAAATAATTCTCTGAACTTTGTAAAGACATATAAAACAACTTTAAACTGGTGGAAATTCAAAGAAGCATAGCCACTGAAGCGACTTGATCAAAAGAAATTGTTGGGTTGTATTATTATGTCTCCAAATAAAATAAACATATATGATCTCAACAAGAATAAAGACAAAGACAGGGACTTGTGACAGTATATAATAATTAATTACCACATGTAGTACAAGAGACTTTCTTACCTGTCACTGTGAGGTGAATCTCTTAGTGAGTCATAGGAATCTCCATACTGCATTCCCGGACTGGAAACATCAGTACAGCCCCAGTGGGCTCTCCTTGCCATACAAGCTGGACTACTGCATTTACTGGTTCCAACAGAGCTGGACAGGCCACCTGACTGGCAGTCTGAATTCATGCTGTCTGTTCGCTCCATGCTCCATGTCTGCTCCTCATGTCTGCAGACGTAAGTACAGAACTACTTTAAAAGGTTACGATAGGACTGGCGAGTCAAAAGGAGAGTGAGGAGGGTGAAGGAACACATTATACAGACAACTATTAAAAAGTTTACTATTTATTAGTGGTGTGACAAAAAACAGATTTAATCGCAAAATTTTAATTTGTTTTCATTATTAATTTCATTTAATTTCAAGTCTTAATTTCAAAGATGTGAGTGCATGCAAATGATTCAAACCAAATTGTGTTTTTCTAAAATGTATCAAGAAACATATTGGATTTTTTTTTCTCGGAAAGATATATCTTTAATTGTGACAAATTCATGCATAGGTACAAGGATATGTAAATAACAAGTAACAGCATCATACTCTCTCAAACGATGTCGCGCTATATTGAATCAAATCGTAATCCCACCGAATCGAATCAAATGGAATCGTTGCGCTTTAAAATCAAACTGTCGTTGAATTGTATCGCACCCCGTGAATATTGGGATATGTAGTGAATTGTCTTTTCAATTTCTTTATACAGTTTTATTTTCCTTGGCTTTAAAACGTAAGAGTTACCTGGATGCATGTGAGGCAGTGGTCGAGTGATGTGAGCGGGTAGACATTCTGCTGCCTGCATAGTTGCCAGCACATTCAGCTCCGTGGCTGATGACACATTCTGTGGTAGGGACACTCTTGGAGATGTACTGCAAATCACGCACACAAACATTTTACTGAGCAAAATGGATCGCAAATATTTGGGGGATTTTGAGGTTGTCCAAGCAAGCCGTTCATTTGTTTCTATCAGGGCAATGGGATAAATAAAAAGCACAAATAGATGAGATGAATAAAATGCTTCACTTCTGGTTCATTTTAGGGGGACAACCTGGACGATACAGTTCAACACAACATTCAAAACAATTTGGGGAATGGGCTTTTCAATGATTCATGCAAAGTAAAAAATGTATCCTCATACTAATCCCAGCACACTTTAGAAAACTTCTCTGACAAGGTTGTGTGACCTCATCATACAGAATCATCATACAGACAGCCCCCATCAAAATCAGCAGTTAATGAGCATGCATCGTTAGCAGTATTGGTGTGTAACTCATCAAAGTGAACAAAAACACTCATCATGGACCTGGAATTAAATACTGAGCTGTATAATTTGTGTTATGTGTGTCCATTTGTCTACAATGGAACATGTCTATTAGTTCATTCTGACTTCAGAATTACCTGTACCTGCCTCTGCTGTATGTTTCTACTGTTTGGACTCACATCAACCATGGGAATTTCCTCGGGACCAGGCCCGGGGTGGTTGGGCCCGTTGGCCAGCATGCGGTTGGGTTGTTCCACACATTGATTCTGGTTTTGATGGAGGTGATGCTGCATCCTGTTCCTGTGCTTCCTGTAAGTTACATAATGGGGAAACAAGAACTTGTTTGTCGAGTAAATATTCCTGTGCAGCTCATTGAGAAATGAGTGAAAAAGAAGCTGTGAATGCTGAAACACAACACTACTTGAAAATATAATTATTGCATCTCTTCTTAACTTGAACCTATGGCATAGGTTGCAAGTCCTTGGGATGTGTTTTCGCACTCATAGACCCTTAGCAGTCTGTGTCGAATTCTTTTTTTTTAATCTCTCTAGTGTAATTCTGTCCCCTGTTTGGAAGGCATAAGTAAATAGGTGTGTTTATGTACCATGACATTTGTTAGTGTCATCATGCATTACTACTTCTAAGTGGCGCACATTGCGCTATGTCGTCACACAGCTCGAAAGAGTTCAGTTACAGCTCTACTTTTAAAAATGTTATTGCTCTACACTGGGTCTCATACTGCCTAAAATCACACAGGGAATAAACCTAATCATTTAAAGCGGGTTGGGAATGTTGGACAGTTTTACTGTAGTAACTCTACAATATTAAAATTTGGAAAATTAGTTCTTGGACTTAATGTTTGTTTCTTATTCAGCAGTTTAATGCCGTCCTTGAATGGTAATTTTAATGCATGGGAAAAGAGGGAAAAATATAGTATGTGGTTATTTTGTTGTTTGCTTCAAACACGTTACTGTTGGATTAGGATAGTGGATCTTTTATACACGCACTGAAAAATGTATGATCAAAAATGAAACATTAATTATTATTGTATTCATGTATTTTTGTTCATATTGAAAATAGCATTTTGGTCATTTTTGAAGTGGGCTGTCATGTCCAGTGGGATTGATAAAAAAAATTCCCACCCCTGCATTAAGCATTCATAAAAATAATATTACATGCACATTTACATAATCATATATTGTATGGTTGTTTTAAATTAGTTTGAAATGAGGAAAGGTTTCGATACAAATATACAGTTTCTCAAGTAACCCTATTTTTTTTTTGTGTGACAGATGAGAAAGTTGTTTTTCTTTTCATTTCACACTGCATTAGTTTGACGTTTTTCAAAAGCAGGTATTACTTGTAGAGTATATTTCAATAGGACATACTTGGTTTTGCAGTAGGCCACCACACAAACAATGCCAACCACCAACAAGGCCACACAGATTCCTGTGATCGTCAGCACCCGCCTTTGGTACAGCTCCTCGGCCTCTGTGACAGAAAACGCACACGTGCAAATATGCACGTTCATATGCACACAAAGCACACATTTATGCATTGCACACAGCACAGGCGTACACATCATGCACAACACACATCCACACAGGAACACACGCATACAGTACTGCATGTTATCCTATTATGCGCCACAACATCTGATAGTTTATTGTTAATTAAAACTCATTGCAGTACTCATTAATACTTTTTACCTGACAAACTTTCGTTCTGCTTTCTTAGTATTTCTGCTTGCACTCTGTGTGTTAATTATTTAATTTGCCTCACTGAATAAATTGAAATAAACAACTGAAAAGTCTTAATTCTACTATATGCGGTGTGTGCAAAATTGTTAAATGGCTGTTAGTTTTCGATGCACTTCAGTCATACAAATATCGCACTTAAGACAACATTGTACAGACCATTATGAGCGGAAACAGACATTTGAACACATGCTTGCATGAAGGCAAATCGGGAAAAATAAATTAAATATATATAAAGTGTTTACACCACAATAAAGGCATTAAATGTTGTGTCAAAGCTAAATTAATTCTGGGCTCTGGAAAGAATCATAACTTCTAATATATTGAGTTAGTTGAGACATTCCCACTGTTCTCAAATTAATATGTTGAATACATTTTGCTTACATTTGGTTCAATTTGTAGACGTTTCAAATAATATTGACAATAGTGAGTTTTAAATTTGATCTTACCTATTAGCTGAACTTTAGTAAGTGGGTCACACACCAGTATGCGTTCTTGTAATTTATTACCTTACTGTGGCGTAACACTGAAAAGGAATGCAATGAGGGATGCAAGAGCAACAACACAATAATGAGGGGAGCAAACTAGGGCACAAGAGGGGAAAAGGGAAAAAAAGTCAGAAGGACCATTGGGAGGAAACATGAAGCGAGACAGGGCTGATAGGGAAACAGGCATGTCCAGGAGGAGGAAAGTCGTCCCCAGAAGCTATAACATAGGACTGTGCTTTCATTAACTTCAAGTGGATTTTAAAAGCTTGTTGGTCATGCCCCAGTTTACATCATTGTAAGAGTTCAATGTCATATGCAAACAGCGATTTCAATCAAATAGTTCAAATTAGCACACTGTTGTCAAATAGACCAACCAGCCACAACATCATGACCATGATCTTGCATGTCATCCCAAACAAGAGCACTCTGTGGCTAATATTTTTGGTTACTTCAATTAACCGCACAAGAGCAAAAATCATTATGTATTATACAGCACAAGTTGCGTACTTGCCAACTTTCCTGATTAATGCGGGAGACTCCCGAATGTCAACCAAATTTCCCAGTGACAGAACGGTCCGTACATCCCCGACGCACGACCACTTTGCAGACGAAGGACGAGGGACAAGAAAGTACAAAAAAAGGCGTACTAAGGACGGACAAAAGTGTTTTTTCCTTGGTCCGTGTAATCATCCCAATACGGGTCAAGTGCTGATTAACCTTTGAGTCCGTCCGATGGAGTGTTTCGACACAGAGGTTTCTGTTTCTGTTGGTAACGGAACCAGTGGGTGCTCGTAAGTTAAGTGAATGGGAAAAGTAAATCAGACAGCTAATGAGCATTAAATGTTTGATATTCTGAATTATGAAAATTCTGCGGTTAGCCTGTCTTTCACGCCGACACACACGGGAAAAAATAACCTTTGCCCCAGAGAGCCTCAGCTTTAGGATCCCCACTCATGGCCGCTAAATAAAATTATGTACGACACCGCAATAACCAACTTGAATTTGATTCTACACTTGGCTACTATGCAGAGTGAGATCCCGGTTAAAGTAAGTTATTGTAAAGTTATAACTTTTGGGCCTTTTAAAGTTGCAACATGAATGTGAGGACAGACGGACAATTATTATATAAATAAGGAGGGACCGACAATGACGAAAATGTGCCCAGGTCCCACATGAAAGACAAAGGCAAAATGTGTTAAACTGCCCACCTTGAGTCACCGGGCACCTCTTTTGCACTTTGTTCAAACATTGTATGCTGTTATTTACTCGTTTGCACTGCACGCACACTGCTGTGCATTAAATACTGCAAAGTAAATGCATTTGCAGTGCAAATTTATTATTCAGCCTTTCCTGGTACTCATTTCATAACATAACGTTGCTCATTTGTACACAGACAAACCGCTTTGTACAACATAATTTTCTTTCATGTGGTGAATATAATAATAAAAATAAAAAACACTTGGACACCTGGCTAAGAAACTTTGGGTCAATACGGTCTGAAACGAAAAAATCTCCCTAATTTTCGCCGCGTAAAGTTGGCAAGTACGGCAAGTCTCCAGCGTCAGCGTGAGTGTAAACATTAACGTCTCTGGATCCGCACAAGACATGAGGTGCATTTAATTGCAGTCGGACATTTTCAAACTCGGACAAAAAAATTATTATAATTAGTAAGTAATTTATTAATAAGTTACTTGTATTTGTTGTCAATTTCATATTCATTTAATAATTAATTATAATTTATAGTTGAATGAGGGGAGTATGGGCACTTGTTTCCCACCAAAAGCACTGGAAATGTTGTGGCTGGTCAGTGCAAATAAGTGAGGCTAGTTTTCAAGAGAAGTAGAAAAAAAAAAAACTCATCTTGACCTAACTTGTTATTTCACCTTCAGGAAGATTGTTATGGTTCCTAAATAAAGGGCCTGAGTGGGAATTGGTGCTTGTATCAATGTGCACTGATACAGAAAGTCAAGGGAATAGGGAAGGCAAGCTCGTCTGCACAGCGGCACCAACAGCATTTGTGACACTCTGTGTCTTATCTCTGACACTGACTCAATGAAGGGCAGAATAATTAGGACAAACAATTTGGTCATGGTTTTGTTGCTCTTTGAAACACCTTGCAAAACTATTGACCACCACCATTTCTTCATATTCCCTCTCGTTGAACAGTCGTGATATTCCGAATGATCCAGTCCATTCTAGGCCCATTCAATTCCCTTTGAATTGCCTCTGCCCTTTCTAGCTTTGAGGTATTTGTCTCAATTATCCTTTTTCTTTCTCCTTAACCACATTAGTCTATAAAAAAGAGTGCATGCAAAAAAGGGGAAGAGGGATAGCAAGTCTTAAAATTAGGTTAGTGGGCGGAAGAAAAGGAGGGGCAGGTTTGTTGGTTTTAAAAAGAAGGTGACACAATAATGTGTGACTGTGACACAATCTTGGCAAACGCTAAAAGCACAGCAAAATAAATAGTAATGTTCCATACCCATAAATTCAATTCTGAGAAGCTCTGCCAGCACAGAAAGTTGTTGTGGTAAAAAAGGAAAGAGACAGACAACGGTCAGCTGTAATGTCCACTTTGGAGATGATCTGCGGTCTACTACGTTGCTTCCCTGTATACGTTGAACCGGGAAGTTCATTAGTACTTTGGAATCTGTCAGTCGGGCTGACTGACATTGCCTATTGCCCATCCAGTAACAGACAGACAAGCCACACAGCCTCAGCTCTGTAAACCCCAAAAATGTCAGGAAAAAAAACCAGAAGCACACAAAACTCAAAAGCAAATGCAAAGAAAATGCAACAAATCAAGACCAAAGGAGAAATCAGCAGGCAGGAAAGTACATGCAGAGACATACAGACAAAGACAGCAAGACAAGAAGCCACATCACTTACTGCCATATTGAATACTGCCTATTTTTAGAACATTGGAGAAAAACAAAACACCAAAGAAAAAATAACAGAGGAATAAAAGCAGTGATATGGCATCTAACATAAATGCTGAGTACAGATGAAGATGTAAAGACAATGAAGTTGATACTGTATACCATTTGAATAATGACAACTCTATTTAAGCATTCCTACTGGACTCATGTGTCCCATCCCTGTTGGAGCCTTACATGAGGTTTGCATGCCTTAGCACTAAAGAAAGAAGATGAGCTTGCCCACCTAAAGTTGATCTACATTTGGACAGGGCTTTGCATTCCAAACTATGTATAGCAGAGAGCAGGGCATCGAAATGAACTTGAAACGGCACAAAGTGTTCTTTCAAACAAATTGAAAGATCAATGCAATGCAAAATTGTGAAACACAAGACCAAAGCAGATGGACCAGTCTTGAGGATGGAAGCAAATACAGTGCTCCCTCGCTATATCCCTGTTCACGTTTTGCGGCCTCACTGTTTCGCTGATTATTTTGGGGTGATGCCAGCTTTTATTTCTTTATTTATTTGTTTTTTACAGCGTAGGAATCGTAAACAACAAATGAAGCGCACTTATTTTGTACTTATTTAGAACGTTATTCGAATGTGCCGTTGAGTCAATCAGTCCAGCCGTAAAAGTCAAATAGTAACGGGTTGTGTTCAGGATTAGGGGGACGCCTCCGACCGCAGTACAAGTATTTTTTTTGTCAGTTTGCTCAGTTGCAGCCATCCACTCCTCTTACACACTGCAGCTCGCTATTTATTCTTCATTTTACATTTTAAAAGTTAAATTAAGTGTGACAGCATCTGCTGTGTCATGGACTCTGTACTGGTCTGTCATAGTGGAGAAGGAGCTAAACCGAAAGGCAAAGCTCTCCCATTTACCAGTCCATCTACATTCCTTCCCTCCTCACTTATGGTCACGATCTGTAGTTCGTGACCAACAGAACAAGGTCCCGGAAACAAACGAATATCATCCACAGGGTGCCCAGTGGGTGGTAATACATATTATGTTCTAATCTTTATAATTTCCAAATTAATATTACGATGAAATGTTGCACAAATTTATGAACACAATAAATATACAGTTACAGTAACAATTATTACACTCAAAATGAGGATAATGACCCTTGTTTTATTTGTCAATAAGAAGTTACTGTTTTTAATATTAGTACTGTTGAGATACTTAAATTGTTGCTTTTTTTGCTGGTTCAACCCAAACCTCTGTTCAAATTGTGCAACATTGACATGTATGTCTCAATGGCGGTAATACTCTTTAAAGTTGTAAAAAAGAAAAAAAAAATCAATCTATACAAATGAGAAGTGCCCTAACCCTAATAGACTTTGATATCTGTTTGTGAAGGTTCATAATGTCTTCTCAAGTTTAGTAGACTTTGATATCCTCTGTAGCTGAAGAATTAAAAAGCCCCTGTCTGCTACAGTATATGAGGAAAGTTTCCTTTGATTGTACAATTTGAGAGGGTATATAATATATCTAAAATGTAACGAATGACAGTTTTGACCAGAGGAGTAGTGGAAAAACGAGTGAGCACATAGCATGCAGACACACATATATTGTATATACAGTATGTACAACCCCTCTAATTTAGCATGCATTCTTAGTGGAAGGAGACAGACGAGAGTTAATGAACATACTGTAGAAACCGGCCATGACGGAGTTTTCACAACGGTCCCCCGTATAGTCATTGGGACACCTGATGGAGGGAAAACAAGACACAGAGGGGAAAGAGAAGGGTGTGGGGTTAAAGGTTATACAGGAGTGGGAGAGCCGGGGATTTATTTAACACACACAGAGTCAGGAAATAGAGGAGGAAAAAGAGGGAGGGGAGGAGACACAAGAAAGCACAGAGAATGTTGAATTAGAAACACCACAATCCACCAAGTACAGGAAAAAAAAGATGTCCTGCATACTGTTACATCACCGCCATCAATCCATGATACCAGTGATACAGTAAGGGCATCATCACAGTCATGAAAATCATGTGATGGTACTCTGGTAAGGGTGGCAAACACCCAACCCCTACATTTCCATACACACACACACACACACAGAAACATGAAACGTACAGAGATTTACCTGGGACTTCATTAGGTACATTGGCAAATCCTAATGAGTAAAACGAACATAAACTAAGGTAAGCTGTCAAATATTCAGTTGACTGACTCAATACTACTGCTCATATTTGGCAATGATTTTCAATCATAAGGATTTCTAAGATGCACTTAATGTTGTTGTTTTGGAGAGTGTTTGTGCCCTGCTCGAATGGTATTTGTAATGCAAGAGAGTCCTTTCCGCTTAAAAGAAAATACACTGTGGTTATTTTGTTGTTTGTTGTTGGACTAGCCTTTATACAGTCCATGCATTTCGAAAAGTGTACTTATAAACATGTTTTGTCCATATATAAAATGGCATTTTTGTCATTTGGTGCCCCCCAGTAGCACTGCTGAAAAATTGCATCCCCCTTCAGCATTTAAGAGCTCATCCCTGATACAGACAAACAACCATTCACACCTACGGACAATATAAAGTCCCCCGGGAGGCAGCATAATACTGTACAGTCATGCAAACACAACGGAAATTGGTATTTCTACTACTGAAAGTCGTTTTGCATGAAGTTAAACAAGATATTCTTATGCCAATGAATATTGTTATATTAGTCATCTGCATGTATTGCTCCACCATTTTTGTTCAACAGGACAACAAGAAACAAGAGTAGAATTAACTGCACTGTGATCATGGAGAGAATGGAAGACAACTCAACTTACTTGCAAGAAAGCTGGTTAATACCATGTATGAAGTAACAGTCTCCACCGTTGATGCAGTAAGCCTTTTCCGTGTCGTTGCAATGCCTCACATGACTCACACCCAGGGACAAGGTGGTGGTGGTTACTACGAGGTAAACACAAGAAATGTGACTTTTTTTTCCCCTCAAGGACATGCTTGTCTTTGGGAAAAAAGGTTTCTTGTTGGATATCCTACCAGACGTGTAACTACTGTAAAAAGGCTTGACAAAAACGTACTACGAGGCAATTTGGAAAGGAGCATGGTGAAAGAGGGGTTAGTATTTTCACAAGAAGCATGCTGGTACACTTCTAGCTTGAGCTTTGAAGCCTTTCTGTGTGTAATTGTCATTTCTACCCTGCATGCGCATCACTCGGGTAAAAATATCTAGGGCCCTAATTTGGTAGACTGGCGCCCTTGCCCACGGCGTGAAAACAGGCTTAACTTTAATTTTGTGCCAGTGCTAGCCTAGTCTAGCGTGTGGGCATACAGAGCAGCCTTGCCCTTGATGCACCTGATAATCTGGTGACAGAAAGTAGTTTGCGTGTGACGTAAAAGACGACAGGTGGGTAGGGAGAGTCCCTTGTTTTGCACTTTGAGTGCCCAGATTTTGAGGGACAACGCACAAATTGGCTGGGAAAAGACTTCCAACCCCTTGCACTAGACTTGGGAGGCTTTTGTATCTAGTAAAGTAGTTAGTAAAGTAGCATTAAAGAAGTTCGATTGTATAAAAAAGTGTCTTACATAGTCAGTCTTACATATATTACAGCTGAGTTGTAGCACGGTTCAAGAAAAAAGTTCAAGTTGTTAAATGCTCACAGATGTGCACGCTGATAATACTTGTGACGTTTTCTTGTCCAACTGAGTTTTCAGCCACACAGGTGTAGTTTCCAGAGTCTTCCACACGCACTCGACTAATCAGCACCTTGGAGTTTTTTCTGACAAAGAAAGAAAAAAGAAAGGCAGAAAAATGATGGTAAAGATAGATACAAATAAATGATACATATTTGGTTAGACCAAAATCCAAATTGACATTCATCACATATTATTGCTCCTGATGGTTGGTCAGAAAAGATGATTACAAAGCACAAAAAGTTTCTATTCTCGATTTTTAAATTACTATAACATTACAGTTTGATGCATGTTTTTGTCATCATCATCAATGGTATTAATTACATCTTTTCACTGTTGTCAATTTAAATCAGGTAGAACTTTACTTTCTTGTGTTTAAACGGAAAATATGTTGTTAAGTGATTTCTTTTATTTCACATATCAGAAAAGAGAAGCAGAAAATCTGTTAAAATTTGTCCTGAAATGTACTGCGTTTATTTTTCATCTAGTATTTCCTAAGAAAAGTGAAGTGGACATGTAAAACATACTGTATTTATACATCACTCAGTAAGTTTGATGGACTTACTTGTTGTTTTTTATTCTGAGGTCTCTGGCTCGCTGAAGCTCATGTCCATCTTTGTACCAGCGGAAAGAAGGGCTTGGATTCCCTGACGCTTCACACTTCAAGTACAGTTTATCCCCTTCCATCAGAGACTGGCCTGGCATCAGTCGTAGTTTAGGAACAGAGGCTGGACAAAAAGAGACAAACTTGCTTTCACTGGATTAACAACACACTAAACGTTTTCAATTAGTTGCATGAGTGTATACTCATGTGTATGTGTCTGTGTGTCTATGTGTGTTTCACAGTGGTCAGGGCCAAATACAATCAGGAGCACTGAACCACCTTGACAAACTGAATTCAAACATTTGCTGACATTCAATTGTCATAATTTATTCCAGTCTATTCTCGTCATTCTATAGTGCTCCTCTTAACCTCTTAATTCAATCGTAATAATTTATTCCAGGCTATTCTCGTCATTTTATAGTGCTCCTCTTAACCCATATGGTTTCAGAATGTAAATGTAAATCTGGAAAAAGAACACACAAAGTAAGTAAGGCAGTTTGCTAAAAGTATATTTTGTCTGACAGATTAACACCACAGCTAAACAAAAATAGGCTGCTTTGTAGAACAATAGTATTTCCAGTAAATCCCCATACTGCCTCAGTTTTTGAAGTTTGCCGATGGCTGCAGGGAGAAAGTATTGAATATTCCTTGCTTTAAAAAAGAAATGAAATATTCCATTTTAGAAACATTCTTTTCATGTTGGTGCGTGTACGTGCGTGTGTGCATAAGTGTGTGTGTCATAATAGAGATTGTCATGATCATTTTGTCCTGTCATATTGTTGTTGCTTATAAAGAAGATATCATCACATGTAACTATGTGAAAAAGCAGCTGCCAACATTAATTGTAGGGCTTCAGAATATTTCTCAAACGTTGTTACTTCCAGGAAAAATTCTATTTTCTTGTGATGTATATTTGATGTATATTATTCCTAGTCAAAAGCCCAAGTAGATCATTTCAGTATGACCAGATGCTGCCTCTCTTTATGGCTTTTGCCTTGAAATGAACTGCATTATAGAAGAGAACATCGTTGCTGTCATACTAGTGGGAGGCTAGGGTAGTGAGTGATTTGTTTGGTGTTTTAATATTCACTTGAAGGTAAGTCCAGATGCTCAAGTGCAATTATGGTATTGTTAAATCTCATTGTGAGGCTAGGATCACTTCCTTTCTCTTTGGACTTACTCTATTTATTCGTCCTCTATTTCAATTAAGGGTTATTTGTAGGTACATACAACTCTATACAACACAATAGCAATAATCTGTAAAGAACAAAGTTGGTAGGGGGGAAAAGTGGATTATAAAACTTGAATTGCAAAAATTGTCAAATGAATTTCAAAATTCCCACTCAAACCCAAACCTAAGTCTGATACAAGCAGCCACCAGACCAGTAGTCTCTCACTGTTGATTCCAATATATTAATCACCGGGTAATATCATTCAATATTTGTTCAAATTATATGATAATGTGCCAAAACCCACATGGTTATTTTAGTCTATTTAGTTCTATCAAATGTTAGAACAATATTCTTCTAATCTGCAAAAAAAATAAAATAATTGTGTGTATTTGTTCATGTTTGTTCATTTATAGTATATATAACCGAACTAACATTAACAGATACACAAAATGTTTTCATTTAATTATATAGGTTTTATCTATAGATAAGGGGGTAAAGATGACCACTATTCCAAAAATTATGACAACTAGACCAGTCACCACAATCTAGTTACACAATGAACAATTGATATTCAATTCTGTGTTAAATCGTTGCTTGAAAGTATCTTCTCATGACAAATTGTTCTGACATTGAGCTGTGTGTCTGATACTTTCATCTCATGGTTTGCTTTTTTTTTGCATTTTGGCAGAACACAATAAGGGCAGCATGGAGACTGAAACCTAATAACAATGTACCATAATGAGAGATGAGATGACGTTTCATTGTGCGTATGGATGTGACATTTAGACAGTACAGTGAAAGATACCTCAGATAATCATCCTTTTTTAGTAGCACACTTTTCAAATGTGAATTAGAAAGTCACTAAATATATTAGAAATTATAATAATGCATTGCAAGTGGAGGAAAATGTCAACAGATAAAATGGAGGATATATATAAACAAGATTTATGATGTGATGAATGTTGCAAATCAAACTAACAGTTAAAAGACAGACCTCCAAATTATTTTTCCTAGGAAGGTATGCTGAAATCTTACGCAATATCCGATATGTCTATCATGTTTTCAATTTCAATGTTTAATTCTCCCTGACAAAATCTCTTTGGTCAAGACTGTAAAATGAAACATGTTTCTCACAACAGTGACTTGATTTGATATGATAGCAATGTCTTTACTGTGTACTGATGACAAAGCGTGACAGTCTGAATGGTTATAAATGCCACAATTAGACATTATTCAAAACGGTACATCATTCTGGAAAATAAATTGCAGAATAAATTTTAAAGGTAGTGTGCCTGCAATATATTCTTTTATATCTTGCCCTGTAATGCTGAAGCTACCTTAAGCAAGCATTAAGAGGAGACTTTTATGTCTTTATGAGCGTGAAAATGAATATCAGGACTAAAGCAGCTGGGAAATGAGGTGAACCTAGTTACGAATGAGCTCATCCTTTACTGGGGTACATCTCCTCAGGCAGCGTTGTGTCAGCTTGCAAATGTTGGCTGAAAATCAGGAGGAAATTACCCCTCATGGATTTAATATCCACATTTAATGGATGTGGAGTAATTCTGTACAACTCACTTTTAACATCATTAGTGGTAGCTATTTTTTGCATATTATGTCATCTTTTTTATTGTATTTCCCAAATGTTTTGCAAAACTATGTATTTAAACCCATTTTTACATCCCTAAAAATAGCACATTATTAAACGGTAGTACTCCATACAACGTATGCACCACCATCTACTGTTTTGTGTTCCAAATTTGGCACATAGGATTTAAATGAATGTGCGTTTTTTTGTGGAAGTGTTTAAAAATGTTGTTTCTCTCTTGTAGTTCGTTCGGTTTGGAGCTGAGAAAAATGACAAAACACAAAAAAGTTAACAACGTACACGTTTGTGTGTTGAATAAAGGCGCCGTTCGAAGACATCAAACCTCATGCATATAGCATCGCAAAAGCTGTATGAGAAGACAATTCATCTGACAAAATGGCGCCGTTCCTTATTTGTTAGACCCGGGAACATGGGGTGGAAAAGAAAATAATAAAGAAGAAAACTAAAGACTGAACTGACTTGGAGAAATCAATATCCCTGTGAGACTGTTTATATTACACTGAAAAGATATATTTTGTTAAAGCTGGGTTTTCTACAGAAAGGGTAATATTTCAATTGTCATGTTTATTTATCAAGTAGAATTATATTTTATTTTATTTTGGGGTTTTTTCGCTACCATACAGATGTGACATGCTTTAAATTAGGGCTGCATATTATATTGAAAAAATATTATCTTTGTGATAATGATGCATGCAATGCAAAATATTATGCAACCTTAAATGTGCATTTCAATCACAATAACTTCTTAAAATAATAATACAAAAATAACAAGTAACTACGGTTGGTTGACTGAATGTTATGGACTGACTACCGTCTCCCTATTTGTTTTCCATGTTCAACTAAAGAAAATATATTGTTTGGTTAAACATCAAAGAGAATAAACCTCAACGCAATCATTACAAAACATTTGTGACTCTGAATATATTATTTTGCCGAATGATGCTCACCTGTGAATATTAATTTCCCGCATATCGAGTAACCCTACTTTCAGTCTCAGACCACCAAGTGCTTAAAAAAAGAATATCCATCTTGTGAGCCCTGTCAAAAGCTCCCCTAAGAAACAATCTATTTCTGGCATAAGGTGTACTGAGAGATATTAGGCGGATTAGAGTGAAAACATTTTGCTGGGGCTTAATTTTGAAAAAGCGAGTGTGGCGTTTAGCAGATGAGCCAAGGCCAGATTCATTTTGACATACAGACACTGCTCAATCCGTAAGAAGAATATTTGAGATGCGTGTTCATTTAACATGCCCAGGAATGCATTTTATTGTCTGTAACCAGGTATGTGTGTGTGTGTGTGCAGTCAAGCACTCTAAAGTGCTGATCCAAGCTTTCTATATCACTGAGTAATGGGAGGATTCCTCGGCAAGAGCACCAGGAGGTTGTGGGGACGCTGAAACGGACAGCTGAGTGTGGCCAATAGTCTGTGAGTGGCCTTCTACGCGAGCCAATCACACATGACCAGCGGTCCCATCGGCCATCCATCAGGAGGTCTTTTTCTCAAGGTCAGCTGATGTTTGTACCCCCACCCCTTTCTCCATCCAACAGAGTGGACATTAAAAAAAACGACGTTTTAGTGCAAAGTATCATCTGATGACAGGAAGCCAAAGCATTTTTTCTGGCATATGCCAGTTTGTGTTTGACTCAGTCTTGGCGTCACGGTGCCTGTATGGTGATGTCATCTCACACACTGGAGAGCCTGATTTATGTTTTGACCTACACCTCTCTAGTATGTGTCTAAGTGTGTGAGCAATGCATGGGTCCCTCCTCTTGTATAAAAGAGAGTAGCCTTTTTCTATCTCATTCTCCCATCAGTGTGATTTCTGCAGCGCACAGCTGTCACCATGGAAACCAGGGAAGGAGCCGGAGATAGAGGATGTAAGGCAGAAAGAAAAGGGAAAATGAGATTGAGAATGAACGACAGAGAGAGAAAGAGAGGAGGGTTGTGTGTGTGTGTGCGTGTGTGCGTGCGTGCGGGCGTGCGTGTGTGTCAGTTGTCGGATAACGGCCACAGAAGACCTGCATGCAGTATCGCCCGGCTAACCTCTGCACAGCAGCAACACAAGCAGAAGAAGATATGTGTTGTTCAGTGATAGTATTTTGTAATCACAACCACAGTTCATCAAAATGTCCATTTGTGCAAAACAGGGTAAAGGCTCGCAGTATTGGCAATAAACGTGTGCATTCTATTTGTTTTCATGACCCCCGGTAACACATCCGTGTCACAACTTCTATTGCACATAAGGTTTGTCAGTCCTCACAATTATTTTGCTTAATTTTTAATGGGTGATATCTTTTTGTCCTTTATCTCCCACGTGATATTTGGAGTCCTCATTCTGACACACAAAACACTTGAATAACTTAAATAGACAGACAGACAGACCAATCATTCGATCAATTGATAAAATTGAATCTGTTTTGAGTTGTGTGCAAGTCATTCTGGTTCCCATGAACCTGTCTTCAATTTATCTTAGTCCTGTCTTTCTCACATCCTGCACTCCTCCTTCTTGACAGCCCCACACGTGTATCTCTTCCTCTCCTCACTCACCTGTCTTCCCCTTCTCATCCTTCTCTCTTTCTCACTTACTGTTTGTCTTATTTCCTCTTTTCATTCATCTTACTCTCTTGACTCCAGATCCGTCTGCACCGCTGATCCACCTCTCACCCAGCCATTCCTCAGTTCTAGTTTTCATCGTGAATACAGCCCCTCCAGCCCCCAACCTGACATTTGCACACATACACACAAAAACACACACAAAGCAGGCTTACATTCCTAATTGAGCACATCTGTCCTCCATCAGGAGTGAATAGTTGAATTACACACAAAAACGGCCCATTGCTCCTTTGCAGGAACAAAAAGTATGCTATTGCGAGTGGATTATCCTGTTGCGGCTATGAGGTGCCATTAACAAGCTATATAAATCTTGTGGTGTGCCGAAGGGTCCTCCCCGGTGTTACCTTCTTTCGTGTTGTAAATGTCTTCAAATATAAGAGCGCATATAACAGTAAAGATAATATATTGTAGTGTTTGTTTGTTTTTGTTGTTTTTTATCGCAACCGGCTCACGATGGGTTGGATCAGACCTGGGGAAATTATGGCTTTGTCCCATTGGACAAAAAAAAAAATCA
Source organism: Syngnathus typhle (assembly GCF_033458585.1). Lineage (NCBI taxonomy): Eukaryota > Metazoa > Chordata > Actinopteri > Syngnathiformes > Syngnathidae > Syngnathus > Syngnathus typhle. The sequence goes on along the minus strand of NC_083738.1, from coordinate 8,825,174 downwards.
ATCATTATTGTATTTAATCTTGTCCATACAACGTTAGAGAGCACAGTGACCATCGGTGGACCTTTGTTGTGGTATATGAAGCCACATCCACTGTCTTTGTATCCTGAAGAAATGGGTTTTGTCAGCCTGCCCTTGACCAATAGGGTATGCGCGGCTTGTGGCTACCGCTACGGCTAGAACTACTGTATGTTGAAGAATAAAAGATTTTGGACAGCTTTCGTTCATCGAACTTCCACTCATTGACATCTCCATGAGTGTCAAAGTAGCCGTTCGCCGCCACTTCTCCGCATGACCCTTGCCTCATTCACGTCCACTTTCCCTTGCATAAAAAAGATGCTCTTTAATTTGCGAGCAGACCAATGAAATGGAAAGTGGCCAGTGAGTGTTGAGTGTTTAATAAAGAGTGGACAATGAGATCTTTTTTTTACAAATCAGATAAACAGCTGCATGTCCGATATTCCAAAAAGCTGTTGCGGTTTACAAAGGTGCAATATCATGCAAAAAAGAGATGAGCAAAAACAACAAGAGTGCTTTATGTGAGCAACGGTCTTATTTCCTGCACAGTGGAGGTTTGAGGGCCAAGAAGATATTATGTAGGCAAAGCTACCGTATTTTCCAGACAATAAGGCGCACCTAAAATCCTAACATTTTCTCAAAAGCCGACAATGAGCCTTATAGTCCGGTGCGCTTTATATATGGGCCAAATTCCTAAATTTAAAGTGGCCCGAAGCATTGTGTCATGAAATCAATCATAAGTGGCCCGCTGAAGATTATGTATCATGAATAAAAAAGACTATGGATCCTGATTTTGTGATTATAAAGTAATTTGTTGCGTCTGAAGTTGAAATAAAAAAGATAAAATGGAGAGTGATTTGATTTGGATTAAAAATCTGACATGATCCATTAATGGTGCGCTTTATAGTCCGGTGTGCCTTATATAAGGACAGAGTTTTAAAATGGGCCATTCATTGAAGGTGCGCCTTATAGTCCAGTGTGCCTTATAGTCCGGAAAATACGGTACATTTTGAAATACACTGTAATATTAGGTTTATAATAAGTCATAAATGTATCATTGTTCACAGTCAATATAATGCTTCCCACTTAAATACTATATATTTGGAAGTCTTGATGACATCTGGCTATCAGTTGATGTAATGATTTTGTTAAATAGTTTATTATTTAATTTATAACAATGCATACTATATGCACAGATGCACATGATTTTCCTAAATACAAATTCAGAGCAGAGGTTAGCATGCTGGCTTGCCCCTCAGCAGACGTTTCAGCTTCTCATGTGGCCTCTTTGCAAGATGAATATCCCATCCCTGGGTTAGATATACGTAGTATCAGATTAGAATAAAACGGTGCCGGAAAAGTGTGAACTGACAAACCTATCAACATGTTGTACCAGGCACCGTGCCAGGATTTCATTCCCTACCTGAGATGCAGGGGCTTGACCAATACATAGTGGGGCTCAGAAATAATTTATAAATATATTTTAGAGGAGCAAATAAACAGGAGAAACACAACCTGCATTTTTTGGTATGTAATGGGCAGTAGCAGAGAACTTGTAGACTTGCAAACTTTTTCTGCATTTTACACTGAATTGTATTGAAGACGAGTCAAATCACACACTACGCCGAAGTGGAAAGTTTGGTGGAAAGATTTACTTTCACTGCAAATGTGTTGTTTTGGCAAGTTTAGTGGAAACATGCTGCTATAAAGCTGAAAAGCTCACAGACTTTGACCCTCTTTCTTTGCCGTCAACCAGTTATTCTTACTTATATGCCTGCTCGCAAATGTGCTTTTCGATTTGCCTATAAGCCAATTTTAACTTTCAAATAAAAACAGTATAGTAGCATTAAAGTGGATTTTGCCAATTATCGACATCTGCATTTTTTTATTAATCCAAGCCCGTACACCCTGCAGAGGAAACTCATTTCGGCCGCTTGTATCTGGGATCTTGTTCTTTCGGTCATGACCCATAGCTCTTGACCATAAGTGAGGGTAGGAGGATAAATCGACCAGGAAATTGAGAGCTTTGCCTTTTGGCTCAGCTCTCTCTTCACCACGACGGACCGGTACAGAGTCCGCATTACAGCCGACGTTGCAATCTCATGCTCCATCCTGCCCTCGCTCGTGAACAAGACCCCAAGATACTTGAACTTCTCCACTTGGGGCTGGATCTCATCCCCGATCCGGAGAGGACATTCCACCCTTTTCCGACTGAGGACCATGGACTCAGATTTGGAGGTGCTGATCCTCAAATTGATTAAATTATTTATTTGTCAAAATTTACACTGAACTTTATAAGAAGTGCTGCTGACCCTTGGAACACCCTGCACTTTTTGTTTTAGAACTTTTGCACTTTGTGGTTGAATTTTAAAATGAAGATGTCACTTTCCGATAAAGAAGGTGCATTACATTCATGAGAAAGGTTTGTGCATATGATCTGCCAAAAATAGTAACTTAACTGTCTGTTTATTAAATTTTAAATGTAGTGTGCACTTCCACTATGGAAAGCAACTCCTCTTAAATGAGGCGGTAGGACCAAGTCTATCTTGGCTGAAAAGATGCACTTTACTGATATAGTAAGGCATCTGTCATATCAGTGTGTGGGTGGTGTGTGCAGTGCACCAGCACTAGTGTGAGTGTGTGTCAGTGTGTGTGCATGCGCTCATGGTTTCAAAAAGTCCTCCCTCATTCACAAACTAAGCCATGTGGCACTGAGTCGGCCCCTTTAAGAGGCATGAGCTTTCTACCGAGGCTGACTGTTGGAAAAAAGATGAGTGCCGATACATTATTCACCAGCAAGGACAAACACACACACACACAGCCTTACACATAAGATAACCAAAGACAAGAACACGAGTTAGGCAGTCATCGGTGAAAAGAGCAACAATGTGTGCTGATATAAATGATAGGCAGATTGTCTTAGGGAAGAGACCCACTTTGTATCGTGGTTAGAGCGTCTTACAGATGTGCACACAAACACACACAACAGATAGAAGAAATATTCAGCATGCCGTTATTCCGTGTGCATAATTTATGGCAGCCCCAGATCTCTCTGCTAATGACAGAACACTAGGGCATCTGCAGCACAGCATCAACAGCTGACTGGCATGGCCGTGTGTTTGTCGGTCGGGGGGGGTGAGGGTATTGAGGAAGGGCCGTATGAGAGACAGAAGGAGATAGAGAAGGAAGAGAAACAAAAACAGTGCCTGAAATAGGCACAGATAACACAACAATGAGGCAGATGTGACAGACCTCTCAGAAGATACACACACTCACACACATACATACATTCACACACTTACAGCCAAGTCAACCACCTCTGGGATATTTATTCTCGTTGATGTTCAGTATGTCCGTCAGACTGAGTGCCACCTTTACAACGTATTTAAGAAGTTATTATTGTAACTTGTTAATTATTAATATAAGATTGTCACAACTACTGCTCTCTCCTTGCCGCCTGAAGCAGACAGTTCCCAAAAATGTGTCTGTGCAAAGAGAAAATACTAACAAAAGTGGGTCAAGGGTGTGGCCTCGGCTACAACTCCTATTGAGAGAATTGTCTTGACATGCTGCTGCAACAGTGCAGAGTTCTTCTAATTCTGAGATCAATGCCAGACAGATTCTGCCCTGCAGATGATAGGCACACTGATGCAAGATTGAGCCAAGACAGTGCTACCTGTTAACATAAAGAACTGTTCTCAATATGTGCATGGACAAAATCGCTGGTCGCCCTCTGTTAATCACGGAAAAAGAAGAATTAATGTTATTTCATTTAAGGAAAGAAGAAGGAAGGAAGAAGAATGAGATGGAAATTAACAAATGAAAATCAAACATTGCTTTTTAAATGTGTTACAACAGAATTATTTTAAAAACTAACGTTTGAAACAAGGATAGACAAAACAATGCTAGCATCCTTAGCAAACTTTGTAAAAAGTAAAAACATGAACATGTTCAACCAAGATCCGATCAGGTGTGTAGCACATACTATAACATGGGCGGGAGGAAGTGAATGAAATAGTTTTCTCAGGGGATTAAAAGATTGAAAAGAAAATTCTAAATCAATACATCAAAATTAAAGGGTATAAGACCATCTCCAAGCAGCTTAATGTTCCTGTGACAACAGTTGCACACATTTTTCAAAAATGTAAGCTAGACATGGCTGCAGGTCAAATATTGATGAGAAATTGAAGAGATTGATAATACAAATGATAACAAAAGATCCCAGAACAAGCTCCAAAAAAAAGAAAGGTGAACTCCAAGGTCACAAGATACATTATTGTGAAACCGCTCCATCCGTAAGCCTATTTGAGCCAAAGTGGCATTCATGGGAGACGACCAAGGAGGACACCACTATTTAAAATAAATCATAAAAGTGCTAGACTGCATGTTGACAAGCAACAAAGCTTCTGGGAGAATGTCCACTGGAAAACTAGGCTCGCTTGAAAGGAGTTTCTGTTACGTTCTGGGGCTGCTTTGCTATATCTGTCCCCAGGTTGTGCTGTCATGAAACGAAAATTTTAACTTTGGTACTATCTCTGCATAAAATATACTGGTACTGAAATTGTACCACAGTAAAAACTTAAAACATCAGTAAAAAACGTTCGTAGCAAACAACTAAACAACTTCAAATTTATTTTCTTTGCATTAATTACCTAAATTTCTTATGACCTATTTTGTCGGCAAAATGCACTATGTCAATGAACGGGGTAGATCAAGGATGCACGCACAAAATGTACACACCGCCTTATCTGAAAAGTGAGTTTCTGGTTAAGTTAGATGTCCATGAATGTGGCAAAGTATACATTCAGACCGGGGTATGTATTTATCTTCTTTACGGGAAAGATTTAACTTGATGTGCAAAATGGCTTGATATATTTAAGTCGTTACATTTGTATTGGCCCGGTCCGAGAAGCATCTGTAACTATGTGGCCCAACACCCCTGCTAAAAAAATCAGCATGTACCAAACAACATGGTTTACTGGTATTACCAGCAAGACCAGCAACAACAGTTTAAAACAAAAACAGGTCTTGGCTTGTTATACTTTGGCTGCTGCTCTTGCTAGTGACACCAACAAGATCAGCAAAAAAACACTACAAAACCATCCTGCTCTATTTGTTTTTCTTAGCAAGCAATGTCTCATATGCCGCTTTTCCATTATGGATTCCAGTCGCAACACTTCTGCCCCTTTGTAATTATGCATCTTGGACGAGTACGGTACTCTGCACGCCAACCCCGCCTAACTCGGAGTTGTTATTTTTTGTTTGTTTGTATCGGTATTTGGAAATTATAATATTGTGTCATTTTTTTATGGCTAAAATTAGGGCCTAGAACTAGCACTGGTTATCTTGAATCCGGACACAATGAAATCACGAGGCTGTCAAGTCAAATTTATTTACATATACGTTTAGCCCTTAATCACAAAAACATCTCAAAGGCCTTCACATGGCCACAGTTGACGATCATTCTCGAAATCATCACCTCCAGGAGGGCAAGGTAAAATAAAAATTGGGGAAATATGTGAAACCTTGAGAAGGGACATCAGATGGGAGGATCCCCGTCCCAGGACGACCAGGCTTCAATGGATGAAGAGTGGGCAACATTGAACACAAAATGAAATCTCGAGGCCGTCATAGTATTCTAGAGACAAATGTGTCGGAACGCTTGTGATACAAGTCATGGGCCTTGCAACAGGATAATGACCCAAAACAGTTAAAAACACCAAAGAATGGCGAAAGATAAAGCATCAGACTATTCGGAAGTGGCTTTCTTGGAATCCTGATCTCAATCCTATTGGATATAGATGGAAGGAGCCAAAATATGCCATCTGGAGAAACCACCCTTCAAACCGAAGACCACTGAAACTGAAGAGAGTGCCAAACTTTTGGCCAAGCGTTAAGAAGAAATCTAACCCTAACCTGTTATTCTACGCCTCATTTTTCTGACTTACACAGTCGAAACACATTCCTGCTACAACAAGGCGAGAGAGGCTAGAGAGAGCTTGAGTGGAGTACGAATCACTTGATACAAAATCAGTGACAGGAGCATTTGGCAATCAGATCAGCTATTTTAGGAAGTGTATGTCAATGTCAATGTACCACAAAATGAATGACAACAATGATCAGAGAAAATCTCTGTCAGGTCTCTGCCTGGTTCATGGGTGGGCATTTTGCACCTTTGACTACAATATGAACTAAAGAATTCAGACACACCTTTTGACCAATTCATTTGTCACTGGATTACACCTGTTACCAGATATGCTGACTCTAAAGTCAAAGTCAAAGTCTGCTTTATTGTCAATTTCTTGTCAAAGAGATCGAAATTGTGTTTCCTTCTATCCCACGGTGACAAGACATAATACATATTATATATACGTATATATATATATATATATATATATATATATATATATATATATATATATATATATATATATATATATATATATATATATATATATATATATATATATACATATATATATATACATATATATATATATACCGTTTTTTTCCATGTATAATGGGCCCCCATGTATAATACGCACCCTAAAAATGGCATGTTGATGCTGGAAAAAAGCCTGTACCCATGTATAATACGCACCCAAATTTTGAGTCCTACTTAAGTCTGTAAACGTAAAATTATTTCAGAAAATAGATCATCTTTGGGAACAACCGGATGTTATTCTGCCGGTCAGTATCACTGCGCATGCGCTAGCAAACTCGATAGCCAAGAAATGTTTCGGATTTGTGTAGGGCACATTGTGACCGCAAACGAGCAGCTGATCGAGCAAGCGTCTGATACAAGAGCATTGTGTTTGTATGGAGCGTGTTTGAAGTGAACAGCAGGGAAGAAAGCGCATCTGTAATGGCGGCCTCCGTATCATATCCGGATTAAAAATAAAAAAAATAAAAAATAAAATATATATATATTTTTTTTTTGTACCCATGTATAATGCGCACCCCAGATTTTAGGACAATAAATTAGTTAAATTTTGCGCATTATACATGGAAAAAACGGTATATATTTATTGTATTATATTGGTCCACGGACAAACAAAACATTCAAGTAAACAATACAAAAAGTAAAAACAAGAAGGCACATACAATGAATAAATAAGAACAATAAATAAATAAATAAATAAATAAATAAATAAATAAATAAATAAATAAATAAATAAATAAATAAATAAATAAATAAATAAATAAATAAATAAATAAATAAGGCGGCTCGGTGGCGCACTTGGGTAGCACGTCCGCCTCACAGTTAGGAGGGTGCGGGTTCGATTCCACCTCCGGCCCTCCCTGTGTGGAGTTTGCATGTTCTCCCCGGGCCCGTGTGGGTTTTCTCCGGGCACTCCGGTTTCCTCCCACATCCCAAAAACATGCTTGGTAGGCCGATTGAACACTCCAAATTGTCCCTAGGTGTGAGTGCGAGTGCAAGTGGTTGTTTGTCTCTGTGTGCCCTGCGATTGGCTGGCAACCGGTTCAGGGTGTCCCCCGCCTACTGCCCGATGATGGCTGGGATAGGCTCCAGCACGCCCGCGACCCCAGTGGGGACTAAGCGGTACAGAAAATGGATGGATGGATAAATAAATAAATAAATAAATAAATAAATAAATAAATAAATAAATAAATAAATAAGAGCAATATGGTTGGAATGGAGCAATTGTGCATACAGCATTTCAACCATGTTGATATTTTGATTCTTATGCTTCTCAAATTGCAGCTGCAGTTTTTTTTTTTTTGTTCCAGCATGACTGTGCCTCATTGTACAAAGCAAGATCAATAATCACATGGTTGAAAGGGTTTGGTGTGGGAAAACTTGATGACCCTGACATAAACTCCATTTAACGCCTTGGCTAGATGGATGGATGGATGGATGGATGTATGGATGGATGTATGGATGGATGGATGGATGGATGGATGGATGGATGGATGGATGGATGGATGGATGGATGGATGGATGGATGGATGGATGGATGGATGGATGGATGGATGGATGGATGGATGGATGGACGGATGGACGAACGGACGGACAAGCGCTCTGAAAGGATTTACAGCAGCAGATTATTACAATTTGCAGGCAAATTACCTGCTTTGCTCATAGTGTAAATATGATTTGATTCAAGACGTTCAAGGATAAATGATGAGGATATATTTTGTTTTGTTTTGTTAATTTGCTGGACTACAACATGCACTTTTCCATAAGTCTCATGACTAATGAATAAATGTTTCTTGTTATTGCAAATCAAGCACCAATCAATTCCCAAAGCCAAAGGCACAACCGTCATGTCAAGGAGATGGATTAAAACTGGTGGGTGTTGTCTGTAGTGTGTGTTCCAGGAGGGTGGCTGTGATTGGCTGGCTGGTATTAGGCCCAGGCATTGGTTAGACTAAGGGTGTGTGTCAGCAGAGCACGGATGTGCTGCTCCTAATGAGATATATTATATTTATGTCGTTGTCTGTAATATTTGAAATATTTGTTGTCTGTTCTATAATACTAACGGGGGCTTTAGAATGTCTCCGAGTTGAGATTGTTTCCACATGTGTTTCCTGTGTGTACGTGTGCGTGCGTGCGTGCATGTGTGTGTGCGCCTATCCCTGCCTGAAAATGTTCTCCTCTGAAGCCTGATTACAATAGCCGCGTCATAAATAAATGACTTGATCATTTTAGCATGTCACAGGGCTAAAAATAGAACATCACATTGTTAGCTGGGCTGTTAGATGAGCTCTTTGTGCAGACGTTTCACTTCCTTCCTGTTCCTACTTCCTCTAATGATTTCATTCAATTTTGTTTGATTCATACAGTGTGTATTCAACACAAAAAAAGGAATCTCAAGGCAGTTGCCATTTAGAACAGATTTTTACGCGACAGTTTTGTGTGCACGGGCACTCTGTCGATTTGTTAACCATGATAACAGAAGTACATAACAGTTAAATATAGGTATTGTCATAAAAAAGATGCTGTTCAAAAGTGTAGAACCCAACTCCTTTTTTATTACCACAGTCCGTGGTGTGTATTTTCTTCCTCAACAGCACTCGAGCATGTCGTTGCAGTGTGATTCAAAATGATAAAAACTAAAAGTGCAACAGATGCGTGTGCACGGTACCCTTTATGACCGTCAATAGTATTTCAGATACCCGGGGAACGGGATGGCCTATCTGAACCCTCCATTCACAGGTCACTGCAGTCACAAGTGTGAGACATGTCATGATTTGACATCTGATATGCTGGCCCCTGGCAACAATCCTCAGCAACAGACACAAAGGTCACCTCAACACAAGCTTGCTATCTAAACATGCGCATACACACACACACACACACACACTCTAATCTGTGATGGTGCGGATCTTGCTGGCTATGCTCAAAGAGTCAGAATGCACTGATCACCGCTCAGCAGGAGTCTGCAGCGGATGGAAGAGAGAGAGGGAGGCATTGGAGGGGGGTCTAGTTTCTACAAGCACGCACAGATCCATATAGGACACCCACACACGCACATTTTCTAGCATACTTCTCATTTGATTATGGGTGACCGGGTTATGGTGGATTGAAGTGTCAATCGGCTCGCGCATGCGCACGCGCTGACACTGTACAGACGCCACACGTGCACGCGCGAGCACGTCTCTTTTACATCACTTCACATTGCATGTGCACCTGGAACTTACCGCAGTCCTCGCACAACACTCGCTCCACATCCTTCTTGAGCTCCGGCTCACTGGCGTCCACGGGGGCGTACGACGCCTTGAACACGTCGGGCTCCCCGGTCGGGTCCATGAAAAAGATATATCTGTGGTCCTTCTCCACCGTGGTGCATGGGGCCTCGGAACTAAAGTCCCCGACGGTGACGAGCTGCTCTCTCTCGAGGCCGCCGCTGTTGACGGGCCACACGTCCAGCACTTTGACATTCACACTGTAGGGCTCCCGGGAGGAGACGTTCTCCGGGGAGGAGCGCACCTCGCCCTCAATGACCACAGCTGATCGGTACGCTTGGTCCTGGAGGGAGTTGAGACTCGGGGCGTAACAGGCGAACGAGACCCCGATGACTAGCATGGAGAAATGCACTGGATCAAGCCTCATACCGTCAGCCTGTGCTGTGGTGCAGTGCTTCTGGGCGGCGGAGGGAGCTGCAAGAGAGAGGCGGCGGCGAACGAGCTCCGGCTGGGGAGGCAGGGCAGAGGCAGCGCGGCAGACCTTGTGGAAGTGTCCATGCCATCTGTGTGCGCCGCCGCTTTCCCCATACGGCCGCTGGCCTCGGATGGGGGGCACAAACTCAATAACACACTAACACGCGCTCTCACACACACACACACACACACGCGCACGCACACACACACGCGCACACACTCTCGCACACCAGGCTAGGAACCAGAAATGGCCCGCTTCTCCTGCATTCTTAAAAAATGTGACTGCTGTATTCTCCTTTACCAACCTCCCTCCGCCTCTTCGCTTTCCTGAAAGGCAAAGCAAGACTCGCAAATTAGTCTTCTCTTGAATCCACGACTGAACCCCCCTCCCGTCTCTCTCTCTCTCTCTCTCTCTCTCTCTCTCTCTCTCTCTCTCTCTCTCTCTCTCTCTCTCTCTCTCTCTCTCTCTCTCTCTCTCTCTCTCTCTCTCTCTCTCTCTCTCTCTCTCTCTCTCGCCCCAGCTAATAGGCTAGCATCGCATGGGTGGGCGCATTGCCTCTCTTGCTGTGAAAAAAAAGCTGTGCGCTTACAGGGAGTATTCACAATAAATGATAAACGCTCCACGCATGCTCACGGCTTTCATCCATTTTTGGAATCCCGCACCCCCCCTAAAAAAGAAAACAAAAATAGGGGGGGGTTGAGGACGATAAAAAAAAAAATAATAATCTCTGTCCGGTAATTCCGTTAGTCAGTGGAGAGAACCCCGGGAAAGACCAGAGAGGATGAGATAGCGGTTATCCGTTGAGGCGGTGCAACAGTAGCGCGCACCCTCCAGCCGCGTCCGCTGATCCCCTCATCACACGCGTGCGCCTTATGCGAGGAAGCATCACTTGCTCGGTCGCTGACGTCGGATCCCCGCTTCGTCCGCAAACACCTTAAAATCCCGGACAAACAGCTGCAAAGCGCTGCGGATTCATGTGGAACCACCGTGGTCGATCACTCCCTCTTCGAGTCAGTGGTTGCAATAAGAATCACGCAATGTCGTGTTGCCAAGCCTCTCGTATAGGTGGCTCGCGATGCTCCCTGCTACACACTGCGGTTGCGATGAGTAACGCTGCGAAATGCATTCAATGGGGTCCTCAGCTTCAGGATGTGATGTACAGGGAGAGGCGCAGCATGCAGCAAGTTTTAGGATTAAGTTACAAATCGAGCACAAGCGAAATACAATCGCATTTATTCAAAATAAACTGCATTTTATGTTCAGGATGAATACAATGACCACTATAGTATCCTTTCTGCATCCATCAATCATGACATAGCCAACTGTCCAGAGCCAAGCGCCCTTCACTAGAGGTCAGAAAGCCTCCTCATGTCCATCCTGAGAGAGACAAATTATACTGTCCGCTGTACTATAGAGGGGACATGACAAGGAAATTGCAAGAAAGGTCATGTATAGTGTCGACAAATATAAAAGTCTCCTCCATCTGACTAGAGGATCATATCAGGATATGCAGGGTGACTGTCCAGGGTACTGAAAGGGCTTGACAGGTTTAATACACTGCACCAACACACCAATCACATAGAAGGCCTTACGAACAACATCAGGTTGAAGGTCTGTGTGCTCTCCTTAAGATCCAATTAATAAAGCTCTTTCAATACTGGGTGTTATTATTCCCCCTAATACCAAATCTAGATTAATTAAATGAGAGCCACATTACTAGGATTGCTGTTCCAAATCCAGCAATCAGTTCAGGGACCCACCCCCTTCCTCTACTTTCCACCCAACTGTGCTCACTAATCATTCTTCTTTATCCACCGATCGATCAGTAGTCCATGTTGCACGCTCATGAACAAAATGAAAGCCTTTAGCGTTTTTTATGGCCTTCCAGGTTTGCGCCAAAGATATGTCTGCCCATGTCTACTGCGTATGTGACGTGTCGTCTGCGCATGCAACATGACATTTGAACCTGTCATCGTGTTGTGTCACTTGACAAAGAACTGTTGCTAAGCGTCGTCTTACGATGCGTTGTTAAGCGTAGTTGTAACATGTCATTTCATTGTCGTTTGACGGTGTCGTCCCACTCTGCTTCTATAAAATGCTGTCAGACAGTGATGTTGCAAGCATCTTTGCTGAGTCGTTACTTTTTGTCATCTGGATGTGCTGTTTGTGACAATGGGCAAGAAAACGGTGGAGGGAAACATCCTGGAGAGATCTCCCACTACAGGTCGACTGTAACATTAAGTTATTTTTACACTTCAAGTCAAGTCAAGTCAAGTTTATTTGTATAGCCCTAAATCACAAGCAGTCTCAAAGGGCTTCACATAGACAGAAATTGACAATTATTCTCATTGAGAAATAGAAATAGTCACACACAAGTCCAATTACAGTGCTATGATTCATGGAGTTTCACCACCTACTCTTGAAGACTCCCAATCAGCTCTTCATTCAGAAATACTATCTCAGACACCACCGCCTCACTCACGCTCATAACCACGCGCACACACGCTCCACGTAGTTTGCCATGGTCGCTGTCCTCGGTGCTGAACCTTGGCTGCTCATCGGATTGGGCAATTTGCCAGGATTACCTTATCTATCTATCTATCTATCTATCTATCTATCTATCTATCTATCTATCTATCTATCTATCTATCTATCTATCTATCTATCTATCTATCTATCTATCTATCTATCTATCTATCTATCTATACTACATATATATGGCTAATGGCTTTTTCTCCTTTTTTTAACAATGCAGCAGTATTATGTACAAATACAAGAGGAGTGTTTATGTTTTGTAGAACGATGGATATATTTTTTAGAAAAGCCTACAGATGGGGGTGAGAGGTGAGAGAGACAGCAGAGCAAAAAACAATAATACACACCTATCAATAAAGGGTTCATCGTGAGTAACAACATGACAAACAAGGCTACAAACGCATAAGTCACAAAAGCGCATCATCTTGAACACAGCCCGCTCTCGCTGACGTACAGAAACTACACTTACTTTCACACACACTGGGCTATACTTCATGGATGAGGAGGGAAGAATCTTGCATCATGCTGATTTTTGGGATAGATTTAAGATTTCTTGTACTCAAAAAAAGTACAAACAAATGGTGAAAACATTCCCATTATCCCTGATTAACATGGTTAAACAAGATAAAATGTATTCAAAGATAACTCCATGTTTAAGGCTGCTACATGTTAATGGGATTGAGTTTTGTGATGATAAGTTTAACAGTTTATTAGAGGCTATTTTGGGGAAAACTGTTTTTCTGGTACTTTGAAACGTGGTTATATTTTGAAAGACTTCAGCTCAGGAGATATAAAAGTGATTAGATGCAAGTATTTGGAATTTCCGGTCCCACCAAAAGCAAAGGAACTTCAATTTCAAATGTTCAATAATATTTACCCAACCAAGAAACTTTTGAAGACGACATTTAAAATGGATGTAGGGAACTGCGTTTTTTGTGAAGGTGAAAATAAAGATTTAGACCATCTTTTCCTTTGTGTGAGTTTGTACAAAGGTTTTGGCTTGACTTTCAACAATGGGATTGTTCAAAAGAGTTGCTCTTTGTTCTCTTACTATATCTGATGTTAAATATGGCTTTTTTCATAATGGTAAATTAAGTTATTTCATTAACAATATCATTTTGTTGGCCAAACAATACATACACAAATGTCGCTTCTTTACAACAAAACAAAACATTCTGCATTGGAAGAATGATCTGAACTCCTATAACAATTCGTTAAAGTTTATTAGCACCAAGAATGCTGTAAAACTGACCTCATTTATTGAAAGGCTGTCTCTGTAAGATATTTGCTCTGGCTGTATATTCTTTGTATATAAGATGGAGTTGCCCTGAAATGTGTTTTTATTTGTTTACTTTTTTCATTTTAGTTTTTGTGTGTGTGTGTGTGTGTGTGTGCTTTGGTTTGTTTGTTTCGTGTTTTTTGGTACTGGGGATGTCTTGTTTTGTTTTTGTCAGCTTGTAGTTGATGGTGTTATTATATCTAATGTGTTTGTGTTAGAATAAAAGGTTGAACTAGCAAAAAAAAAAACTTTCACACACACGCACACCCTCCCTCACTCCCCCCACCAGCCCCCTCCTTGCGGAGCGCTCTTCTCGCGATAGCGCGCCGGAGCCGTTTTGACAGGCAGTCGAGGTTGCAGCAGGCAGAGGGAGACGGTAGAAGGAAGGTAAAGCAGGGAAGGCAGCATCATGGCGGACAGAGACAGCGGCAGTGACCATGGAGGGCCTAGCGCAGGCCCTGGCTCGCTGCCGCCGGGTGCGATGGGAGCCATGTCCCGACTACAGCACGACACCGAGGAGCTCGCCTCCAAGCGGGTCGACATCCAGAACAAGCGATTCTACCTTGACGTCAAGCAGAATGTTAAAGGACGCTTCCTCAAGATAGCCGAGGTCGGCGCTGGAGGAAACAAGAGCCGCCTCACGCTCTCCATGTCGGTGGCCGTGGAGTTCCGTGATTATCTCGGTGACTTTATCGAACATTACGCCCAGCTGGGCCCGAGCAACCCCGACTTGGTGCAGGATGAGCCCCGGCGGGCGCTCAAGAGCGAATTCTTGGTGCGGGAGAATCGGAAATATTACATGGATCTGAAGGAGAACCAGAGGGGGCGGTTCCTGAGGATCCGGCAGACCGTTAATCGGGGGCCCGGACTGGGAAGCTCGCAAGGCCAGACCATCGCCCTGCCGGCACAGGGGCTCATCGAGTTCCGCGACGCTTTGGCCAAACTCATCGACGACTACGGCGTAGACGAGGAGCCGGCCGAGCTCCCGGAGGGCACCTCGCTCACGGTGGACAACAAGCGCTTCTTCTTCGACGTGGGGTCCAACAAGTACGGCGTGTTTATGCGGGTCAGCGAGGTGAAGCCCACCTACCGAAACTCCATCACGGTTCCGTGCAAAGTGTGGTCTAAATTTGGCAACACCTTCTGCAAATACGCGGAGGAGATGCGGAAGATCCAGGAGAGGAGTCGAGAGAAACGGGCCTCGGAACTGCTACCTGAGGGCCCGCACGGTGCAGATGACGGCGGCGACGACTGACTGACTGACTGACTGACTGACTCACTGACTGACGTACTGACTGACTTACGACGCGAAACAAAAACTGAGAACTCATCGAGGGAATGAGACTTAACAGTGTCAAGTGACTGGAAAGAGAGATCTCCAAGGGAATCACCCCCACCCCCTCCCCCTCCACGCACACACACACACACGAGCTCCAGAGACAAGGCAGCACCTCGGCTGTCTCCTCGCTCATTTGACTGGATGTCACCCACTTTATCACCATGTCACAGTAAGCGCTGCTATCAAGGACTTTTAACTGTAACATTTCAACTGTTTCTTACTTGATTTCAGTGACGATGAACAGTGTTTATATATATATATATATCTGTCGAAAGATTTTGCACACATCAAAAGCTATTTAAAAAAGAAATACTAAAGATTTCACCAGAAACGACAACACAGCTCTATTACGTAAAAATAACAGTCTTGTCACAAATGCGTATTTGACATCAGCACAAAAAGAGTATTTATCGACTATATCCCTAATGTATAGTTTAATATAAAGGTACGCAGACTGAATATGGAAGCGCTCTACAGGTGTGAGACCTGCAGAATAGCAAAAACCTGTCTGCATGCTTCTAGGCTCATGGTAAGAGCAGAGGTTTGGTGAACTAAGCTCCTCTTTAATTTGACCTACAAATGCACAAGTAAAGCATTACTATTATGCGGAGAAAATACAAAATTGCAGCCCTTATGCACTTCAAGGAATGAGATAAATCTATCTCCGTGCTGTCATAAGGATCCGACCTTCCTGCACCATGTCCATAGAAACTTCAGTGACAAAAGTGCTAACTTAGATGTAATAATTATGATTTTGTGAATCAGCTGTAAAAAGAAAAGTCCTTATTGAGATACCCACGTTTTCTGTGGGATTTTCTTGTTGTTGCTTTTATCCTCCCGAGGGGTTGGGTGGTGGGGGGGGCTAAATTTGGGTGTGTGCAAAAGGTTAATATTAAGGGAGGGGAAAAGACACGCCTGCGCAGTGCAGGCATCCTCTCTGACATCATTACAACCCGTGCCTTATACACTCCACTCGTTTACTTGTCCTCGCGTGGATGGTCCGTCAATTCTATCAACTTTCATTTAGGAGCGTTGTTACGTAGGCAGATATATTCTCCATACTGACCAGGGCTACCGGATCCACGGGTGCATGGATCAGGGGCTCTGACACCGACGGGAAGGTGTTCTGCTGCAGAAAGTCTGGGGAGGCCTTGCGGGGTGATGAGCGCCCTGGTTGCCAACTGGCCGTGCGGCTTCTCACTCCTCGGAATGCTTCAGTGTTCTTGAGATGTTGTCGGCAGCCTTGCGCAAAGCAGGATGGCAGTGAAGGAAACCGAAGTCTACAAAGGCTCGACGAGATGATTTGTCAGAGTGGAGTGGTGACAAAAACTGTTAAAGAACCAGGCGAGGCGTCCTTGCACCTTTTATCAGTGCAGGGCCGAGGCAGTATATCTCACTATGGTGCTATAGCCCCTCCATTGCTCCTTAGCTCACTTTATGTATATGTCATTGTTCCTCTGATTGCTCTTCATTTCATCCTTCCTATCGCTTTGTCTTGTCCAAAATCGTCTCATGTTTCTCCCTCCCGGACGGAGGCAGAGCAATTTACGAGAGAGGGACATTTCTTGTTAGTGTGCAATATTACATGCATGGCGATCATGGCGTAGTGTCACGTGTATGGACTTTTACAAGATGACAATAATAAATAGGTATATGATCATTTGAAAGCATGGCAATGTGCTGACTTAACAACGTGATGTTTTTTTCCCCCCTCCTCAGCTACGTAGTTCGTAGTTCTTTAAAACTGGGATCAGTGTGTTGGGTTTGCTAGCCCACTACAAACAACTCTCCTTTCCTTTATTCTGCCCCATACACACACAACGTGGACAGCCCCTCTGCCATGGCTTGCACTCACTTTGCCCCCCCCCCCCCCTCCACACACACATACCCCACCCCCGGCTGAGGCCTCATATTGCTTTTGGAGTGTTTTGGAGGTCTCTACTGTATTTCCAACAAGGCCTCCTCACATCCAGGAGTGTGCTTGGAGGCTGAGCATGACCTCTTTCTCACCTGAGACCACGGAAGACATACAAATTCAGATTTGTCCCACGGTTTCACTTGAGTTGAGCTTTTAGGTCACTAACAAGCTAAAAGTCGAGTGCTTGGAAAAATACCTTAATCATTCTGTAGGTAAAGTAGAGATATTGTCTCTTGGACACTTGGTGAAAAGCCTAAAATCAGGCACTGCACTTTAAAAGGCTTAGCACCACCAACGGAATGACAGAATTGTGTCTTGAACAGAAATGTATTCCTCACATTTGCCCATGATGTGGATGAACTAATATTCACCAAACAAACATTTATGGTGTCTAGTCAAGTTGTGTTCCAAAACTGGAAATAGAACAATCTCTGTGAATGTTTGTATGGCCAAATATGAGGAGTCCAAGGTCACGTGTCAATGAAACTCACACGTTCCGTGTTTTTACCAAGGACGAACGTCGGCTTACAGCATCCTAGCGAGTTTGGATTGACAGTATGGTCTTAGTTATTGGCTCCTGCAGTTAGCATTATGCTTTGTTTTTTTTCATGCAGCAGTAGTCGTCATAGACGCCCCATTAATTGTGTCCAATGACAAAAAAGTTTCCGAATGTCATGTAAACGGTTTGTCAATTAAAAACACAATGAATGCTCATAGGAATTTTACATGATCATGTATCAAAGCCAGTCTTTTAAGAACCCCTTAAAGCAGGGATTGTCAATCGGTGGTCCGCGGCCCTCTAGCAATCCGTGACGGTATTGCAGGTGGTCCGCAAAATTAGAAATGGAAAATAATTGTAACATTTTTAAAAATAAAACTGATTTCTTATTTAGATTTGATTTATTTTTCAGCTAATTTTGTGAATCACGTTCCCATCCAAATTATGTCAAATGTAGCTCACAATCCCAAAATAGGCATACAGATAAATAGCCTGTATAGGTCTATCCTCCTTCGGTGCAAAATAAAGTAATACTCCGCCAAAGCAGTGATCCCCGAGTTGCTTCTTGGTTATAATGTGGTCCTTTGGACAAAGCCAGTTGAAAGTCCCTGCCTTAAAGTCAACTGGCTATCACTGTTAGTGTATTGAGGTGACCACACATGCGTGACATCAGATGGCAACTGTCCATGAAATTTGTGTGATAATTGTTTTACCAAACTGGACAGCAAACAGATCTTCTATTTGGTGTTACCATCCAAATTTTGGGGTCACTTATTGGTCAGTTCTTGGTTAACCACACAAACAATGGCCGACTCCGGTCACATGACTCGATGCTAACCACCCACGGAGCTCATCTTCTGGTTGCACTCACACCAACTGTCAGGTATATTATTGACAGACTGTACAGGCTACTGTTGTGTTATAGAGGTTCTGAAGGGGAGTGGAGCCCAGGTTTTGCGGTATGTGTGTGTGAGAGGGGTTTTTTCAGTGCACAATGAACATATCCCATGTCACTGTTTAGTATGAAGCCCTTTACCATCCCGTATGAGATATGTTGTACTTTTCAAAAATATTTTATCTGTGCCGTGTGTATGTGTGTGTGTGTGTGTGTGTGTATGTATGTGTGTGTGTGTGTGTGTGTGTGTATATATATATATAATATATATATATATATAATATATATATATAATATATATAATATATCATATATATATATATAATACACGTGTATATATACGTGTGTATATATACGTGTGTATATATATATACACACGTATATATATATACACACGTATATATATATACACACGTATATATATATATATACGTGTATATATACGTATACACGTATATATATATATATAAATGTGTATATATATACGTGTATATATACGTATACATATATATATATACATACCAAAAATATATATATGTCTGTTATATATGATGCGCCTCCTTTCGGAAAAAGTAAACAGGAAAAACATGTTGCGTTTTTCTTTTGCTTTGTATATTTATACTTACAGAAAGCATTGAATAAAAATGGATACCTACTTGCACTTTAGATATATTAAGAAGAATACAAATCTGCATATTATTTTTGATAGGGATCTAATTAAAAGATTATAAACTATAGGCTTTGTGACTTGCTGGACAGAGATGTATTGAGTTCTACTTATTGAAGTATATTTTGTCTGTGTCAGAAAGTTTACTGAAGTAATTTGCATGATAAAGTAGTGCTATACACCAATATTGTTCTTTTTTTAAGTTGGTAAACATGTCTGAAAACTGTGATAACGACCCTCTTGTATGTTAAAGCTCTCATTGTCCCTTCTCGAGTATTTCCTGTCAAAAAAAAAAAAAAAAGGCCTTTCCTGACTCCATGAAGATGGTGCTTATACTTTGACATCAAGCTCATCCTGTACATCTCAACATCATCACGACTCGTGTCCTTACACTCCATTCACCACCTTATTAAATTTCTGTTGATAGCAAAAATGATTAAAAAAAAGAAAAGAAAAGGTGTGCTGTTTTGTACAGTGCTGTTTATTTTTAATGTTTGGGGGAGTCTTGTTGTCTGAAAATGATTAATCATGCAATAAAAGCTCATTCCATGTGTCCCTGCTCACCTGTATCAACACTACATTTATTGATTTTTATACAGTTACAGCACTAGTATTTTTTTCCCATTCAAACAATGTGATACTCTATATATTAGAAAGTAACATACCGAAAGAGATGATACATACGTACTATTCCCACTTTTATCCAAGATATAAGCATAACATTTTTAAACTATGTCACTTGTACTACATAACTGTTTATGAGTTAATATTGGGACATATCAGGTAATACATGTATGTATGACTACAAAGAGACAAATGACTAGGCCCCTTCTATAAATATATATATATATAAACACTTTTTTTTAATTTTCTTTACAAGGATATTATGGATGCGGTTGACTGACCAGTCCAAGATGTCGCCCGCCCAAACTCAGCTTGGATAGGCTCCAATTTACCAGCCACCCTCAGCAGTTTAGAAAATGGACGGCCTAATAGTACATGGAAGGACTCTAGAGGGAAAATGTGTAGGATGTTTGAAATTAATTCAGATTACCCAGGTTTACTCAATGTAACGTAATTTTAATCCTTAAAAAATCTGACTTTAGTGTGAACGATAGTAATCCATACATTTTCTATTATCAGTTTTTCTAATTGTTTGTCCTCTGTAATAAGTAAAGATTTCTTCCCAATGCAAATTTAAGCTATTATAACAGTATGCTAAAAAAAGCTACTGAATGAGCAACGCTTATAATACGGGCTTCTTATTTCTTTCAAAATTATCTTCTCCCAATAACTCTATAATTGTTTGGTTGTATTGTGAAATTAGCATTCTAACCACTTCAGGTCCATATTGCGATGCACTTTGTACACATGTGAGGACATGTTTGCTAAATTCTTCTTAAGGGGGGGAGGTCTCTTTCCAGTGTTAGGATTATGAAATGATAAATAATTGTATTCTTCTAAAATGCCTTTAATATAGAGTACAAAGAAATATGTACAGTACATCAGTGATGTCATTGGCACCCAAACTGCAGAACACTGTTTTGGTGCCAATATTAGTAAATCACGACTACTATCTTCTCTATAAAACCTTATTTTATGAAGCACAGACTAAATATTCAGTAAATGTCTTTTACACTTTATGAACATCAGGGGAGCAGTTCAAATATACAAACTAAGCAAAATGACAGGTCTAACGCTGACATCAAAGTGCTGAAGTTGCCATTTTTTAAATTAACATAACAATGTAACAACAATCAACAAAGACTTTGTCACAGTCCTATTTTACAGCACAGGCCTACCCTAACATTGGGAACATCGATTAGCACGACAGCCAAACTGACTACAAGGGCATGTCTGCGTTAAAAAACAGAAAAGTTGTTTATCCCGATACAATACACCCTTCCACTTTAAGCTGGGATTCCAACTTTCCAGTGAAGTCCCTAAATGAATTTCCAATCTGTCCATTTAGCAAGAGGAGAGTGGGACACCATAGCAAAGATGTGAAAGCTCATGAGGACATGGAAAAGCTCTGGCAAAAAGTCAACAAGTGCCTCATTGAGGTGCTCTAAGCTCTACAGTTGTGTCATAAGCAAATTACTTCAAACATGTTTGTGCATTTGTGTGGGATCAATAAGGTGCTCACAAACATTGGTACCGTCACCACTCACTCTAGCCACCAATGTCCTCCTCATATTATGCAAGCTCCGAGAGAAGTAACCTTAACGTGATATTCTGGTGCACGTTTGCTTTGCCTTACTGAGAAAACCTAACCGTTCGCTTCTTTGAAAACAAATTTTCAAACGCTCCAAGTGACCCATGTAGAAGATGTTTTGATGGATATTCCGCTGGTGGATTTGTTTTCCAGCCGCTCTTCGGACACTTTGGTGTTTGTGCGCCAAATTGGAACAGTCCCGCTGCTACACTTGTACACATAGGTCAAGGGCATCAAAAACAAGATTTCATTAAAAAAAAAAAAAAAAAAATCACAAGACTGAGAGATTTGGATCTTTTCTAAACAAGTGCCATCTCACAAGGATGATTTGTGCTGATTACTATGTCTCATTTGCAAAATAACTGCTTGATTTTGTTTTCCTACCTAAAATGCCCGAAAGCACAAATACTTCATAGAGTGAATGACTCTGCTACATTAATGTCTTGTAAGCATTTTATAGGCAAAGTCAACCCATTGTTTTGACAATAATATGCCGTATGTGCCCCCACTGGTCTAAACAGATATTTCATCAATATTGCATCGGTGGTATGTGAGATATGTATCAAAATTCACCCCTTTTTATCCGTGGCCATTTTGCCACTTACCTCGACTTAAAATGACATCACAGTGGCCAGTTCTCAGGTGCCACCTTATCATAGCTCATCAGTTTTCTGAAGCTGAGCAGTGATCAGTTGCAGCCTGAGACCTGAGCATCTGTGATGTCATTAGAAGTTAACAGCAAGTGGCAAAATGGTCGCCCACTGAGATGGATAGAATAGGTAATTAATTTATATTCCACAAGCAAAACATTCGTCAGAACATTGTGTTTCAATTAGTTGGGCTGCACAGAACATATTATGACAAAGAAATTTGGGGGCTTGACTCAGCCTTTAAAAAAGATTATGTTAAGGAGGAGAATATATACCTTTGTACACTGGTATGAATTAAGTGTATATTTTCAGCTTTAATTTAAGAAGAGGTGAGGGGGAAAAGCAGAACAGCAATAGTCACGAATACTCTGGAGAAGATAATAAAAATCTAAAATCAATAAATATTGTCCTGAAATGAAAATACTACTTTACTAGTAATGTTGAGCCATTGACAATTGAATTATTCTGACCATAATTCTTGAATGATAAATATTCTTTTGAGAAACCCCTTAAATTAAATCTAAAAGTTTACACTTCAATCACAATAATTTCAAATTAATTTCAGTGGTATGTAAAAAAAAAAAAATCCTGTCAAAATACAACTGGACTGAATTGACCTCGGAAGTGTTGCCACTGATATTTTAGGGTTCATTTCTAATTCTTTTGACACTTCCCTCCCAACTATTATCAGTGCAGTCTTTCAAGACAAGAAAGCGATGAACATCACATAGTGCTTTAATTCAGTCTGAAAGGCTCCGAAGAAAAATAATATTTAAATGTGTATCACTACTTAGGGGTAACGGCGGCTTAGAAATCACAGAGCGAGACATTTAGCAAGAGTCAGGTCTGTTTCAAGTCCTTTTTGATTCAAGTTCTCGTTGATGGTGTGCTCACTAGCTGGTGTCAAGGTGCCGTGAGTAAGGCACTCAACTCCGAGCTCCTCCGGCAAACAGTTCCATGAGGGCATTGCTCTCTACGGGTGTGCAAGGAGACGGTTGTAAAAAGAGCGTGTTGACTCGCTGCAATAAAGAATTTCTGAAAAACTTAAATAAATAAATAAATATGTTTGACTTGGGAGGATCCTTCTGAGTATTTTTTTTTCTGTAACAGATTTGTAGTGTCACCTTTGCAAATCACACTCCACCCCAAAATGTAGGTCCAAAGGTGAGTGTGAAATGCAAAGGCCAAAATGCTACAGTAGTACCATTTCCACTTTCTCTATGTCAGCCGCTGCCTGCAGGGACACCAGACAGAGGGAACCAGACGTGCTTGAACGTCATTTGTGTCGTTGTCTGGCCTCATTCTCTCTGCTCTAAAGTAAACCCATATTTCAACAAAAGACAAACCGCACGCCTGCCTTAAAAAATAATACTGACGATGTAATAAATAGAGATCACTGTTGTGATCATTTTCAATGTGCAACAGTACTGAGGTCGACGGAGGCTCTTCTATTGCTCAAGGAAACTTGATCACCGGGGGTTGATAAATTCTCGGAAGGATTTTGATTTCATAAAGACGATAATCTGGCAACCCAATTACATGTTACATGACGCTGGTTTTGGCTTTGAGGGAGGTCATTTTTAGGGCAGTGGTCTTTGTGGTCCACTTCCCTCCTCAACTCATCTGTCCCACAGCAGTGCCTCCAGCGCCCCTCCCGTTCAAGCCACTGTGAGCCTGGTTGATTGACGGCGAGGACTGTGTTTTCCGGAGGTGGTAATCGCGGCCGCCCAGGACACCCTCCATCATCAGGCCACCCAACACGCTGGCCTCAATCTTCTCCAGATCGTCTGTCTCAGTACGGATTTTGGCCCCAAGGAGGCTGATGTACGTCTCGTAGCGAGTCTTCTGCTCAGAATGTGAGAAGAATGGAGAGAGGTGGTTGATACAGGGATGGACGTCAACAATGCAAAGAATATGGAGGAAAAAGCAGAATGGCCTATTCTAAAACTGTTGTCACCAAACTCTAATGAGAAATAAATACTGACCTCCTCCTCGAAAACTACACTATTGCTTTTGTTGTCAGGGCAAAGCCATGACTAATATGAAAACGTTGCTTTGGCGCCATCTTGTGACATTGGGTGCCAAGGACATAAGGGCTAGCTTTTGGTTGAAGGATAAATTTATCAGGTGGAAAAAAAATCACAATATATTTGCCTATGTCACCCACCTCTTTCTAGAAGTATTGTTATATTCTCTCTCCATATCCGTTGCTAAATCCTTTGTGTTTGAGTATATCCATTAACACAGCACCTTTATAGCAGACATTCCTTAGGCAAAGGTAATTTGTCTCTCTTTTTTTTTTTTTTAATCCAACCATCCATCACGCATTTTCCAAACAACTTATTTGTGAAGTCAGTTAAGTTCTCCGTCACAATCGAGCACTCGTACATCAAATGGTTGCTCACCAGCCAAAGCATAAAAATTGACCAAGCAAAAGTTTGTATTCCAAAATTCTTAGGTTGGGTCATTAGTAAGTCAAGTTATTTGTTATGAAATCAAATGATATCCTGTATAGTTGTAATGGGGTCAATCAAAAGCAAGTGTTACTAAAAAAATTATACAGCTTTTCTATTGGATCTCATTAAAAAGAAAAAAAGTGTACCCGATGTGGTCAGTGAGTAAAAATCACAGACCTCATTGACGTCTGTCAAATAATCAACAGCATAACACGTTAGAAATGACGAGTATACCTCATACGTGAGGTAGTGCTCTTTGAGCCGATACTCTTCCCACTCGCGGCTTTTGGGGTCAGATGAGGGCGGGTTTTTTCGGTGCTCTTCCAGCTCCAAGCTCATTTGCTTCAGCTTGCTTTCATGACTCAGCAGCTGCTCCTCCTGCACCAATGACATGCCAAGCAAACAACACAAGACCCACAAAACAGCCAATTAGATGGCTTTGCGCACAAATAGAATATGTAAATGTATGGTGTGCAATAAAGGGTATGTGTGGAATCTTTTAATTAGGGATGTGCTATAATGTGCTTACATTGTACTGGGTATCTAAAATAAAGTTTATATGACTCGTGTGTGTATGTATGAGAGAGAAACGCTCTGTATACGCTGTATACACGTGCAATATATAATGCATGAACCTGATTGAGTCTCGTAGATGAGGATGGAAGGATGGGTCGGCAAAATTTTTTCATGGAGCCAATGGCAGCAGGGAAGGCTGGAGCAGAGAAAAGCGCTGCCACCAGGTTAATCCGAAAGATCCACGACATCATCTCTTCCTCGCCCCTAAAGAGAACAAGCATCATAAATAGCTGACTAGGGCTTAGGGAGAGGCAAATTAGTGTCCTCAGTTTACACACGGGGCCTGAAGCAGAAAAACTCTCCAGTCGGATGTTTTGAGC
The DNA here is from genome assembly GCF_033458585.1 of Syngnathus typhle. NCBI lineage: Eukaryota > Metazoa > Chordata > Actinopteri > Syngnathiformes > Syngnathidae > Syngnathus > Syngnathus typhle. The sequence goes on along the minus strand of NC_083738.1, from coordinate 8,799,684 downwards.
TTCAGTACGTTGGCTTTTTTGCTGTAATCGGTGGCGTGAGTAGCTAAAGCGTGGTGGATCCGCACCGCATTCTTCAGGTCCACCTCTGAAATGTCAGCATCTGGCTTATATTCATCCTGAAAGAGAGAAATTGTAGGCCACGTTGCACGTTTTGAGGTCATACTAAAGAAGTAAACATTTCAAAAACAACTGTGATGTTTAAAGTAAGGCTAACACTCGCAGTTCTTTAAATTTAATGCATACATTGCCAGCCAGTGGCAGGGATAAGACCAATCAACAGTCACAGTTACGGAATTGACCTAACATGGATGTTTTTGGTAAGGTGACCCATCCAGGCACATACGACATGCATAACTAAAGGAAGGCCGAAGCTGAAATTCAAACTCAGATCATTAGAACTACGAGGCAGATGTCCAAAGCTTTACTTGGAGTCACTATTTCCACTAATTTCTTCTATGTTGCAATAAGGCCTTATCACCAGGAGAGGGAGACAAACACACACTACAGTTGCCAGGCCAAAATGTCCTTCTGCCTCCCTCTCTCAAGCACGCAAAACCACAGTGCAGTCGAACTGCTGTACAGTCTTCCACATCAGTGACGCCATGTAGCGAGTGTGTTTCTATGGCAACAAAGAAAATGGACGGGATACAGTACCTTTTGGAGATACAATATCATTCCCTTCAGAACCGCATAAAACTTCTTCCAACCACGCCGACCCCGAGGGGCTGGATTGCAGAAATGGGAGCGAGATTAGTCATAGATTGTCTCAGTGATTCACAATACAAGAGTATATTTTTACAAAATAAAGATAGGAGATTAAAAAAATGATTGTAAAGTCAGTTCACATTTGTGTACTCACTCCGCTTGCCATCCATGTCAGCATGGCTTTTGCGAGTCAGCACTCCGTGTTTGTAGGTTACAGCATTGACGAGGATGGGAATGGCGATGAAAGGGTTATTGCTGTCCGTTACCCTGGCAACACGTTTACTGCCGCCCTCACACTGCTCCTCTACCAGCTCTGACAAACTTTTCCTTAGCTCTTCTTCTTCACTGCACACGGCAAAAAAAAAGATGAACAGGAGATGTTCACATTGATGGCACATTGTGATGTCTTTTCCTTTTTGAGCAGAACTAAGAGCATACTCACACAGCCCACTCAAGCTTCTCGTTCTTGATTGAGTTATATAAGATCTGTGTAGGGAAAGCAGAACAAGGGTGTGACTAAATCTTCCTGCAAGCATTTTGAGGAGAAGGTGAGTGCTGTACCTTCAATAAGTCTTTAGGAAAGTCATTGCCATTGTTGAGGCCATCAAGATTACTGATAAACTGCTGGCAAGACATCTTCTTTCCAATATTCTGAGAAAAGAACAATCCATAACTGTGACGGTTAATTTAGTAATTTTATGTAAACGACGTAGAAGGAGACAAATCTACTAAAATGGCTTTGAAAGGGGCCGCGCTGAGTGCAGTTTTACCTTTGTCCACTTGATGGCATTGTTTCTCTCCCCAACCCTCATACTTTTTGTTTTTCATGCCATATTGATTACCAATACTTGTTTTTTCTGCACAGTGTTTAGGTGAAGTGCAAGACATTGAGGATTATTTTACCCGACTATAATGGGAGAATCTATCTGTTGTGCTTTTGTTCTGTGAGAACGTAGCACAGCTTCCCAGAACTGATGTAATGCTGTTTTTCAGAATGCAAACTCGAAGAAACTTTCTGATGGTACCTCAGAGTCACGTCCTACATTTGGCTTGGTCACTTTAAGAACTTATTAATCAATTATTGATTTCACACAATCGCCACTATTTGTAAGGGGCAAAGAATCGATTAACAGATTAATATGCCAATGACTAGTGTAGCGATAACCTTTGCCATATTTTGTCCTTTTAACATATGCAGTATCCATTAGAGAACCATGGATATTTTATATTGTAGTCATTTTGATGACTGCTACATTTGCTGATTGGGAACCTCAAGGAGCATCAGCACCAAATTTGGGACACTGGTTGAGAAACCAAAAGAAGCACGTTACAAGGACCAATTCGAGTGTGGGCACCAGAGGGATACTTACCACCTGCAGGGACAGAGAGAGGCCAGGAAACCGGATGTGGTGAGCAGGGGGGTGGCGGGGTTTGAAAGGGAAGAAAAGGAACCAAAAAGAGAGAAAGGATGTTAGTTAAAGGAAGGCTATTCACTACGCGAGTGTTTAGCAGGGGCAGGGTTGATGTGAGCAGTTGAGGGAACATGGACATTTGATGATTACTGATTGTGCTATGTAGTTCACATCACCATGCTCCAGTTAAAAATGAACACTTGAGACTATCTAAGGACAAGAGAGACAGAAACAGGTCAAAAAGTAGGCTTGGAGGCAAAGTGTGAGGAGAGTCAGAAAGGGGTGGGGGAGGAAGGAGACTTTAGAAGGAACGAAAAATGGAGATGAAAAATAAGATATGCCATTGATGGCAAACTTTTTTCAAATATGCGGGGTGATTAGATACGACGGAATCCATGACAACGTAAACACATACATGTCCATGTAGATCTGTGTTAAGCAGCATGAGAGCGCAGGTTAATGTGTGGGCTCCATCTGCAGAGGGATGACACACAAGGCTGAGGTCAACTTCATGTCACACACAAATGGGTTGCAATGCTGCGCATTCCCTAATGCAAATCCTAATGTTAAAGCACTGCATTAAACTGTACATTCACCGGCCACAACATTAGGCACATCTGAATTGTTTGTATAGTATCCATGTATATTATTGCAATGAGGTCAAGTTCCACTGCATACTGAACAGTGCTAATTTATATATTAGTACCTCATTCTGTTAAATAGTGTTTGTCATAAAGCTCTTGGACTGCGCTTTCAGGGATCCTCAGATCCGATGGAGTTCTTTTGCTGCAACGCCGACGTGACCCCAAAACTGCACTTAAGTCGCTATAGTCACTAAAACATGCTATACTATATAAACAATCAAAAGAAGACAGAACATTAAGTCATCGATCGTGCCTTGTGCCACGTGAAAATTTATTTATATGCCAGGCAGTTCGTAGCCTTAAAATGTTGTGTGCCGAGACTGTATTAAACCAGCGACCCTCTAAAATTAGATTTGCATCCTAATATTGCACCCACCGTATGTATACAGTTACTCTGTATAAATACACAGTACATAACCAAGTTATTCTAAGAGACTATGGTATGGAATATATTCTTCTGCTTAAATTCCGCAAATTCTAAAAAGCAACGACATTGCTCTGACCTTCAGAAGTGAGTGTTTGCAAATTGCAGTGGCAGAAACGTTTGGAGAAATGCACAAGGATTCTCTCTCTTTCCTGCGTTTCCCCCATCAACGGAAAGGCTTTTAAAAAGTTCCTGTGACACATAAAAGGGTAACTTGAGGTCAGAAGTCTGAGGTTACAGATACAGACAAGCATGTGTTTGGAAACAGGGCAAAGAGGTCACGCATGATACTGTCAGAAATTTGAAATTGCATTTTCCGTCAAGATTGCATGTAGACTACTGAGCCAAAATGCCAACAACAGTAGTAGAAAATAGAAGACTACAGTACCGGTTAATACATTACAGCACATCATTCCAGACATCAGCACAAATTATCTTAAAACATATGTGTGTATATCTGATGAAAAGCTGGTACAGTGGCTAAAAGCTGCCTACAGAAAAAAATGCATACAAAATTACTCGGGCATTCATGTGAAACATATTTCATTAGCTCAAAATGAATGTCAATCCCATCCATTCATCCATTTTCTATATAAACTATCTGCAACAGCATTGCGGGTAAACTGGAGCCTTTCCCTTTTTTGGGCCCTGTACCAATTGAAAAACTGTAAACCAAATGGAGATGAATATATAAATAAATAAATATATATATATATTGTTTGAGCCATTTCAAATAAAAGCATCGGTTTTACAGTTAAAAAAAAAGTCACCGTTAGCAACAGTATTCAAATATTCAGGCAAGCTTCATGGTGCCGGCCTGACGACAGCATGTTGGAACACCAACAGGTCAGCTCCAAAAAAGTGATGCGCTTGCTGGCTGTCAGGTCTATCGGCAAACTTGAGTGAACAAAAAAGCTTAACAAGCACCACGCTAATGCCTTGTGAACAGTGAACGTCACATCCACACGCTTGTGGACAAGCTCTTTCTTACTCTGACACACATGCCGTGTATAGGTGCTGTGTGGATTACCTTAAGGCCCGATCCAGTGACAAGCCAGAGAAGTCAAAGAAACTCAGGTATTCTGACGCCACCAACTGACTAAAGTCATTACTGCAGGAAAGCAGAAGGCAACAATGAATCAATGGCAAATATATCGAAATATCACACAGGCAGAGCACAAAAACGTAGCAATAGTCGGCTTTCAGGCTGGTGAACTTAATCTGACCTTCTCTAAACTTTTTAATGCACTTGTCAAACAGTCTTTTAGTGTGTTTTGCACAGCTTGCTGCTCTCAAGGAGATGAAAGACCAAATTTACAACACGCTCCTTGTGCATCTCCAGGTTCCATTAGAATTCATCCTGCTCTTCATGCTTTGACATCGTGAGAGCAAGACAACACGTAACAAGTGATCAACAGTACCTCACCATTGTGAGTTCAACACAAGAAGCTTAGCGTGTCACAATGTCATCAGCAGATTGCTGGACATGTGCATGAAAACATTTAGAGAAGGTCAAATTAGGTTGTCCTGAAAAGATAAAGTACATTTGAGGTTTTTGTGAGTCGTATTCATGCTTGCATGTGCTCACTTTTTGCCCAGGTGTCTGGCCACATCGCAGCGCTTGAAGCCCTCAAGGTGATAAAGGCGCTTGGCGAGCCTTTTGGCAGCTTCGTAGTCCGCTCGGCAGCCATTGGCGAGGTTGTCGGTGCTACCGTGCTCCAAATGCTCCAGACTGCCCAACTCACACTCGTCTGAGTCAGACAGCACGTCTGTGAGGTTGGCGTCGCTGTTGGGAGGAGCACAAACACATTGATGAACAAAAAGAAACACACAGCCCATGTGTCCAGGTTAATAAAACTCACAAGCCATTTTTTTGCACATTTTACACAATAGATTTATGCCCATCTTTGACAGTTTATCAGGTTGAGGCAGCTCTCATCTGCCTCCATGGCTCGTCGAAAACTTTAGTTTACAATACTTCACTATCTATCCATCCATCCATCCATTTTCTGAACCGCTTAGTCCCCACGGGGGTCGCGGGAGCCTATCCCAACCGTCATCGGGCAGTAGGCGGGGGACACCCTGAACTGGTTGCCAGCCAATCGCAGGGCACACAAAGATACCTAGGGACAATTTGGAGTTTTCAGTCGGCTCTGAGGTAAACGTGGCTCTGACACAAGAAGCACAAAGTGTTCTCTCTAGCCCTTCAAGTTGCCCCCGAGTTAAATAGCCTCAGCTAAGTTGTGTGTGACACTATGTGACATTGAGGCAGAGTTTGGATGTATTAGCCACCCCTATTAGGAGCAGTTATGCAAGTCGACAAAACAGTAGAGGTTTCTGTGAAGTGAAAACTACAAAGTGGCCGTGCGGCTAACTAACTACAGTAGTCACTAGGCTTCACAGCGTCACTTATTCATTCGCTTGGTGTTGTGTCAGCGTGGTGTAGGTCCACATAGCGCAGACACTTTAGGGAAAGTCCACCATTTATTAAATTGTGCATGTTTCAGCCTGCAACACAATTCATGAGATATTTCAGCAAAGACTCATGCCAGACTACAAATGGTGTCACTAGCCACTGTATTAGCCGAAAAAAAATCATGAAAATTGAAACAGTGAAAAACAGTTAACACTGTATCTTCTCACGTGACACAGTCATCACCTCATCCTGTACCACCTTGTCTCGAAGCAAATGTTGGTACTTCGCACAATGATAATCCTATGACACGCTTTAACAGATATCGCATGACAAGTCTTCACAAACGGTTGCATTCTTTGAGGGGCATGAAGAAAACTACCTACATGAATTATACAAAATAGTGTCAATTTGGGTTGAGTAAACACAGCATTTTAAAATGTAGGAGGCATTTCATAACATAACCTCTCATTCCTATTTTCCTCCATCACTCCAAATGGCATTTGTTCATCTCCTCAGGGTGAGCAGCAGTGTGGCATGTCAGCAATTCCGCCAGATCGTTTGTTTTTGCATAATCAGATCAACCCGATTGAATTACCGTCACAAATTCAATACATTACTAGCCATTAGCGTTTAGGATTTGCCAGATACCATGGGTACAGCAAAATCCAAGGACTGTGTGCTACATGAATTTGTAAGGGCTGCCAGCCTCAATTGTGCAGTGATTCAAAACATCCCAAACTGTCATGTGACTAGAGACTAACATTAAAGAAAAAGCCACAAATTCGTAATACAACAACAAACATTTCCATTTTACATGCTGCAGGCTACAGGAGTTGACTAAGCCTTTGCCGTGACCCTATCCAAACGCCCTAACAATTTGCTACACCCAAGGTTATATATTTTTTTCTTGGCTGATTAAATAAGACCTTAATTATTTCCATGATGCCCATGACCTTGACCTATTCAAAAGCATGCTTGGAGCCACTGTCCTTTTACCGAAGTCAAATTCCTTGTTTGGCACGCTCAAACATGGCGAATAAAAACTCTTGAATCTTGAATCTCAACAAAAACAACTCCCAGGTTCACATCAATCCAGCGAGCATAAGTAAGCAAGACATTGATGTTCACTACCCAGTTTGTTATCTGCCAAAATTCCTTTCAAGTGGAGGGTTCTAAGCTCATCCTTAGGGACAGGGTGGGCAGCTGTTATATCCGGTAGTGTGAAACCATTAGAACCGATATGTGTGCAAAGGCAACCAATGGAGTTGGTTAGGGAGGTGTGGGGTGATCTGATTAAGATGCTTCCTGTAGAGCAGGGGTGATGACTGTAGACTCGGAAAATGTTATCATTTAGTCAGATTACGCATTACATATGTCTGCAAATAATGCTACACAAAATGGAAGCAATGTAGACTATAACAAGACAGTATTTTGTTGCATATGCTGTACTTAGTTGCTATACAGTAATCCCTCGTTTATCGCGGGTAATTTGTTCCAAGAACCACCCGCGATAAGTGAAATCCACGAAGTACGGTCGCCAACAAGAAGTACTGGGCAGGCTCACGAGTTAGCGGAAAGATGCTAATTCGCGATCGTGCTAACACGCGACAACGGACTTCTAAAGGAATGTAAACGGACATTTGGAGCGATACTACATGGTCCTAAAGTTTAGTCACATGTTTCCCCAATTTAGAAGTTTTATTTTTACTTTTAAATGTTTTTTTTATTATTTGGAAAGCAAAATCCGCGATGTAGTGAAGCCGCGATAAACGAAACGCGAAGTAGCGAGGGATCACTGTATACCTATTCACTGGAAAGCACCAGTTTGTCTTAAAATGTTTGCGTCAGTGATAGAGATACAGCAGTGCTTCTCAATTATTTTCTGTTACGCCCCCCCTAGCAAGAAGAAAACTATTCGCGCCCCCCCTCCCCACCGTGACTATCCTAACTTGTCTTGTAAGTCGTAAAATGTTGCACTGTCGCAAGCGTGACAGAAGTAACAATGAGAGCGCCACTGCCCCCTGCTGTAGTAAACGCGCAATTACACTTTATTCTAGTACTGCCAAAAAAAAAGCCTGTTCCCCAGGGTCACACGCGCCCCCCCAGGAATAGCACCGCGCCCCCCAAGGGGGGCGCGCCCCACTATTTGAGAAGCACTGAGATACAGTGAGCATGATGGTGCATGCCAGTGACTCACCTAATCTCTTTGGTGGTGCACGAACACCTTAGTTGTCTGCCTCCGAGGTATGTTTGTTTATTTGTGTGTGTGTGTGTGTGTGTGTGTGTGTGTGTGAGCAAGAGTGGGACAGTAAGTGATCGCAGTGAGGGGTAATAAAAAATGTTGAAATTCTGGTATTTCATTGTTTAAGTGTGGTTCACAGTGCATAACAGAGAAAACAGCTGATGGAGGATTGCAAATATGATTTCTTAAAAAAAAAAACATTAAAAAAAACTTTTGCAATGTGTACTGTCTACTGTTGGGGCGGCTTTTTAAGCACTGCAATGTTTGCTCAGATTGATTTCTCGAATTGTTGGCCACAGCACGGGTCAGAGAACGTTCATGAAGATAACCAAAGGGAGAAAAAGAACATATTTTAATAGGCTGAAGAGACTATTTAAGGAACTTCAGATCGGTGCAGGACACAGTAATTATAATATCACGGCATAAATAGTGACATTTCAAGATTTCTTTTTCCTGTTCGATTACCGGACTGCTCACTATTAGCTAAGACGCTAAAATGATTAAAATATGCACAATCAGTTATGTTTATTAAATATTACAGTGATTTCCCTTGCAACGCCGGTTCACTCTTTCCACTTTGCCACGCTGCAAAATCAACAGTAAGAGCTTCCATTGCTCTCGAAATAAAAAGATTCAACTTACAGGATTTCCAGCAAAAAATCGAAGTGAGCATCATATTCCTCCTTCCACATCGTTTCAGATCTGGGAAAGTACTGGTTAAAGGCGCGATGTCGGACCGACACATCATCCGTCTCTCGCTCTAATCTGCATAGGTCCGGTTGGTTATTTTACTCCGAGTTAAGTCCGAATGTTAGTGTAGTGAAGCGGAAGTCCGCTCTCATATAAATCCAGCCTACGAATGATACGTCGGTGTATTATTCCGCCATGCTACCAACGCGCGGAATAGAGTTGGATTTTTTTCCTAGAAGTTTTCTTGCCTGTCTGAAAACTCCACGCCAGAGAGGATGTAGGGGCGGAGCAGAGCACCGCGGAGACTTTTCCTGAGGCAAGGTCTGATCCTTCTGGTTTTGTGTTGCTCCTGCCCAACTTCCTCTGAAGCCGCACATCAGTTCAAGAGACGTGCACATCCTGGATTTAGGACCATGTCGTTTATGAATAGTCCATCAACGCAATGTTATGGTTTGATATGTCCGTCTGTTTGCGCTTTTAATGGGTTTAAATTGTGAAGCCCTTAAAAACGGTGGGGCAAGTGGGCAATGTCACAGTGCAGTGCGCAGAATATTAGATTAGTAATTTTACCGATTCATGACATTTTTTATTACCCCATTTTCTGTCACTGACAACTCACCTGTTCGCTGTTTTCATGCCTAGGATGAAGTCCTGTCTACTGTCTAGTGCACAGGTGTCAAACACAAGGCCCGGGGGCCAGATACGGCCCGCCACATCATTTTATGTGGCCCGTGAAGACAAATTGTGCATCAAATTCGTGTCATTACTAGAATTGCAAATTGTCTTCACTCTTATTAATATATATATTTTTTAAATATTTGACCAGTTTCTACTTGTCTGATTTGAAAACGAGTTATTTGTCAGTTTGTTTTGTAGCTTTTACTGTATATAATATGAGGTGCTCATACATTTATTTGGGTTGACAGTCATAATGGTCCTCTGAAAGATGCGGCCCACGAGTAAATTGTGATCTTCATTTTGTGACTTTCCTGCCATTTTCACATGGATGCAGTACTCTGAGATAACTGAATATTTTGCCAGAATGAATTTATATTAGTTGATTATATATTGTTTGCATTATTAATTGTATTGATTGCACGTGTAAATTGACAATGCGATGGGCATAATAAAATGTAAACAAATTGATCGTTACGAATTCTGTGCTTTTGTGTAACTGACTGTTAATTAACCATGTGGGAAACACATTCTTTGCAACAGGATATGGGAACTTATATTATACTATATGAATATAACATTTGAAATGATTGGTTATTTTTCCACAATCAACAAATGAAATGTTGTAAATGCTGATCTCTAGAACAAACATATTCGTACATGATGAAATGTAAATGTCAAACCACAGCAGCCACAAAATAGGAAAACATCATGACACACTATTGCATGCCTTTCTTCCTCTTTCGGGTTATGTGGAATGAAGGAGAAATAGAGGCTGATGACAGAAAAGCAGCTGGAAGGTCAGGAATATAGCAGAAGATAAGAATAGAGATTCAACAATGATGGATTGTTTAATGGGATTCATACAGAGTAGCAATCTGTTTCATGCGGTGGTTTGCAGATGAATGCTGTGGGCGCACACATCAACACCAGAATGATTTTTTTGAAGCACAACCTTTGATCAGTTTGTAAACAAAGTTCCATGACTCATGGATAACCTTTGTCATTTGCTCAAGTCTTTCACAAACAGCAAGTACAGACAGCACAGATGTGATTTTCTCATGGCAGCTAACATAGGGGATCATTTAGCGGCTTGCTAATGCATGCACCCACGGAAAGGCTCCATTAGTCAAAGCACTCGCTCTTTCCAGTGAATTTATTCGAAACTGCTTTCAACCAGGAAAAGAGCACAGAGCATAACAAAAACAGCAATAACCCCATTTTAATCCACTGCACGCATTGATACTAGTCCCAGAATTCATTGCAATTGGTCTCCCGCCCCTCCTGTTTAGCAGTATAGTCACTCATTAGCATTCACAGCAACACATTTGAAAAAGTATCATATTTATTTCAGATAAAAATAGCGTCGGTCAAAAAGTCCCTCTTATTTCCAAGGTTATCATAATTACCAAAAACTAACTCAATAAAAAAATTTGAATTAAAGAAAAAGCTTTCTGCTAATGGAATACAAGGAAAATGAACTTAAAAATGAAAACTAATTCATTTTTCGTTTAGAAAACAACAAACAAAAACTAACTATGAAAACAGCTTTCGTACTTGTCTTTGTCAATTAATATCATATATGAGGCTTCAGGGTTCATTTTAAGTGTGTTTATTTCAGTATTGCTTCACAGATGATGGAATGTCAAATAGTCATTTGAAAAGTGTAGCTCACAGAATACTTGGTGACCTTTTGTTTCATTATTTTTATCTTGCATTCAACAAAGCCTACTTAAAAAATCTAAAACAAATAGTAAAAATAATCAAACCTAAACTAAAATTGAGCTTTATCATAATTTTTTTTTTTAACAAGCTTGCTCTACAAACTAATTATAACTAAATGTAAAAGAAAAGAGGAAAAATTAAATAAAATCTAACTATAATGTGAAATCTAAAAACTATTATGACCCTGGCTAGTTTGCTAAAGTTTATTATTTTAGCTAGAGGAGAAAAACTGCCTCAACAACAAACTACAGTGGCCTTTTACGGACAAAAGAATAGAGATTCCAAATTACTTTACACCGTCCATTTATTTGTAACCTAATTTTCCTGCCCAGGGTTGCAAGGAGATGCAGACATTCTCATCTGATTTAGAAAATTGTGCACTACAAATTGGCATAAAAACTCAAGAGGCAGACCGCCCTCTCTTTGATTCACACAGTAACTGAATGGAATTTTATAATCCAGGGGTGTCAAACTCATTTTTGTGGCAGGCCGCATCATAGTCATAGTTTCCCTCAGAAGGCCGTTATGACTGTCAACGTCTTCAATATACTACATACAGTATAGGCTACCCAACAAACTGATGAATAACTGCTTTTGAAATCAGAGACTCGTAAAAATTGTTTACATTTTTTACAAAGACGAATGGTAATAAAAATTGCAAGCAATGTCTATATTCTTAAAGTGAAGACTATTTGTAATTTTAGTAATGACACAAAGTTGAGGAAAAATTGTCTTCGCGGGCCGCATAAAATGATGATGGCCGTATCTGGCCCCCGGGCCTTGATTTTGACACATTGCTATAATCCATCCTGTTCACTAATAAATACATCAAGAATAAAAACCTCTTTGGTTGCAATAAATTTTGTTAGAAAGACAAAAACCGAATGCTAAAAGGAAGACATGATTCTCTTATAAATTTTGACTCATCAGAAGTCAGACACAAAGAGAGAAGCATGTGTGGAAGAAGCACAAAAGTCACGCAAACCTGTTATTGTTACAGTGAGACGTTGCAGTCTGTGTGTGAAACACAGACTGCAGCTAAAAATAGACAGGAATAAATCTGTTGATGCTCAAATGATTCAGCGACAGTGTGTGTGAGTCTGTGGGGAGAATGCAGTAAAATTCATGTGCATGTGTGTGAGTGCGTGTACACGCGTTTGTGTGTCTATGTCAGTACCAGAGAACCAAGAGGGGATAATCTGCAGGATGGTTTTGCCACGCTATAGAATCACATTCAAGGTTTTATTCCAGCGGTGTCAGGCGTAAATATGCATATGTGAGTGGGTGAGTGTATGCTTGAAAACACAAAGACTCAGCACATAGAGAAGTTTGAGGTTCCATAATTGTGTCACGATTCACAGTTTTGTTTGCACATGCGCTGCAAATATGTGCCTTCACGTGATTGGCATAGCATACATGTAGGAGATTAGTTCTCAAGGCAGGGCCGCCTCTCTGATATGGAATCAAATGTGTTATCTGCTGTGCATGAGCTTAGATCTGGTCCGACTGAACGCAGGGGGGGGGGGGGTACACACACTCGCAGCATGTTTCCCGCACAGACGCACTGTGAAAGGAGTGCTTGCATGTAAATGTGCAACCACAGATGCTGTACACGTGCAAATGAGTAAACCACATTAACATCTACAGGTGCATAGTCGCTGTTTGTGCAATGGATTTCTGAGCGTAGTGGCTTATTGTCGTGTCTTACTTTTGTCCCAGTGCCTCATGTTAAGCATTTCAATGAGTTGTGTTGTTTTTAAATTACACATCTGTTGGCTACATGTCTCATTCTCATCTCAGTCTGAACAGTTAGTTTACTGGATCAAATTTGAAATGTACACTTTGTATTCCCATGTGTTCAAAAGCTCACTCCAAGTCATGTGCAATTCTTGCCGGTGTTTTATATATGCTCGGGGGCCCTGTTGTCTACTTTACTGCAAGGAGCCTGGTAATAGCAATTCATAAAGGCAAGAACGGAATTGCGGTGCCTGCCAGTACTGCTTTTGCAAAAAAAAAAATCCTTCCTTGTGCTCAATGGTGTTGCATACTCGTGCATACTTTGTACCAATAGCGGTTGTAAGCACTGATCTACATGAAATTGTGTTATTTCCAAACATGCGTGTTATTAAGTCTTTTATGAATGATCTTAATGTACAATAAATATCACATGCTTGCATTTAAATTATATGTTATAATTCAGTGTGTGATCATTGAGGTGCATGCCAATTAAGTCAGTAAATCTCTTGCATGAAATGCTGTAAGATTAATTGCATGTTTTTTTTAATTCTGAATCACTGAGACAATCAGTTTTGACAGTTCTACTATAACATTCTATAGATGGACTTCACCTTAGTAAAGACAACTTATCTTAGTGACCTTCGGTGGGTGCCAGACTATCCAAAGGGGAGGGGGAGGTCGGTACCAAAAAAGAGGACACAAGCGGATACTTTGTAGGGGAAATATTTGCTTTTTCTCACATCTGCTCTACAGATGATGTGAGTCACACAAAAGAAGGATGCCAAAATTTTCATTAGGGTTTTTAAATTCCACAAAAGAAGACTGACTTCAAGAAACATGTTAAAAAGGGTCTTAATTGTCCACCGTCAATAACAGAAAAAAACCCCACTAACTTGTACTATATTAGCTGACACCCTCTTTGATTTGCCAAAAACATTTGTTGAATAGACATCAGTGACTGGTTCATTACAAAATACATACCGTCTTTAAAAGAAAGCTAGCCCACCAGATGTCACCGCTCTAACTTTAATTGATAAAATGTGTAGCGAGGCTGCCTGCACAGAGGGGCTGTAATCTCTCTCTCTCTCTCTCTCTCTCTCTCTCTCTCTCTCTCTCTCTCTCTCTCTCTCTCTCTCTCTCTCTCTCTCTCTCTCTCTCTCTCTCTCTCTCTCTCTCTCTCTCTCTCGCTCTCTCGCTCACACACACACACACACACACACACACACACAGTAAGAGCCTGCTGCTCGCTAGAGGAAAGCTGAAGACGATGATGTCATTGGTATAAACAATAGCTCTTTCAGTTTGGCACTGGTGGTCAGGAAGCAAGCCTGTGCCTAAAGCACAACATCTGTAGATGGTGGGATTGGACCCACACCATTTTATCAAAGCTTACTGAGCTGCGGAAACACCGGGAAAGCCTGGAAAACAAATCCCAGCAGTTAGCAGAGGAGATCATGTCAGAGGTCTGCACATCTATTTGGCATTCCAGTTGATTTGTAACTGTAGAAACGCGAGTGGGGGCAGTGCGAGGGACGAATGTGTCTAGGCAAACCAAACTGCCGTGCTACCATAGTTCAGGTTACATGGCTGTCCTCATATGGTTCCTGTTACCACCGCCCCCATTCAGTAGCGCTCATCTGTGTTAGTTGGCCATGGTTACTACTAAAGTAATCCTTGGGGTGGGTAAAAAGATTTGATACATGCATCCATTGAATCACATGTCACAGACAATATTAGAGGAACATGAGTGTGAAGTGATCAATATTATGCTCTTAGACATTTGCCAGTGTTAAATGCAGTCAGAAGCATTAAAAGCTCATTAAACACTTAAAATTAGCACATTTCACCGTTTGCAAATTTTCCCATTGTGGATTTACAAGATGCAAACATGCCTTTTTAATCTATGCATTGCCTTTCCAAAAAAAAAAAAAAAGATGCCCACAGCTACTACTAATTACGCCCAAGGACAACACGTGTAGACCACAAGTCTGTTCTGAAAATAGGTCACCACTGATGGGATACTGTGACAAAGAAGAATTCAAATAGATAAACAATATTAAGATTTATAACGTTAACATGGTACACATTTGTTCTGTACCAAGAAGAATTCAAATAGATAAAGAACATTAAGATTTATAACCTTAACATGGTACCCGTTTGTTCTATACCAAATATTCTATATTTTGTTGAAACATAAAAAATATTGTGTTGGCACGAATTATTGTTTAAATTTAAATTGGAGTAACAACAAATAACAGACACCAGTTCCTTCAGCTGAATCACCTCTCTGCTGCCCATGCAGCCTCACGCCATCTACTGGTTTAGTAAATGTCATAGCAATGGTCAGGATCTCAAAGACGTTTCTGTTTGCAACTGGACACATGGTGAAAGTCTGGCAAGTGTATCCTAAATATTTGTATTTTAAAATAACACATTTTATCAATTTAGTTTGGTCCAAAAGGAACTTACTAAAAGGAAGCTAAACAAGGAAAGAAAATGAATAATTAGTGTTTCAAAGAAATTGTTTGTCTCAATATTTTTAGTATTTCAACATTTTCTAGTTTGGCACCAAAAATGAATGATCGTTAGAATAATCTTGATTTTACTTATTACCAAAATGATCGTGATTAATATTTTTTATTTATGTTCACCCTTACATCTTGCATTTTTCAGAGAGAGAGAGAAAGAGAGAGAGAGAGAGAGAGAGAGTGAGAGTGAGAGTCTCATATTTAGAAACATGAAAGAGGCTGATTATTAAATAAAAAACACATCTATCACTGTCCGTCAAATGTCATGTTTCATTAGCCTGAAGCGAAATGTGGGTTGCACCGCAGTTCTACCTCCACATAACAGTACATACGACACAAACCAGACTGTCTTCTTACCTGACAGAGTTGTGCATGGCTCCACAAGTTTCCATGGCATCCTGGGAGTCAGTATGGTATCCATTCGGGACGGCCCAGCGTCCAGGCTGACTCAGAACAAACTCTGACCTGCTTCCTGGTATGGTGGTCCTCAGCGGGCTTCCTCTTACTTCTGCCGCAGCTCCAGCTCCACCTCTAGTACCATCCCCTTCCCTGTGTTTTTCGGTTGGAGCATCTGGTCCAGCCTCAGCCCCTTCCTGCTCTTGAACAGTTGCCAGCTCCAGCTCAAGAGGCTCAGGGCCCTGTAGGAGAGCCCTCTGTTGGATGAGTGGTGTCAGCGGCGCTTCAAAGCTGACGCAGCTGTCAGTCTCGTCGGTGAGCGACAGCACGTCTAGAGAGTCCAAACTGCTGTAACAGGTCCCGCCTCTCAGCAAGGCAGACTCCACGATGCGCTCAAATGTGGAGCTGAAGCCATCTCTGTTGTCCACCTGACCTTTCTGTCGCTCTTCTTCCAAGCCTGTCTCCTGTTCGTTCTCCTCTCCCTCTTGCACCTGCTCAACAATCTGCTCAAACACTGAGCTGAAACTGTCCTGGTTTCTTCTCCCACCTCCTTCTTTTGGCACATCCTCCTCCTCCTCCTCCACTTCTGTGTCAGCCTGTTCCACAGTGGTTTCAAAGTCAGAGCTAAAAGTGTCTAAGTGTAGATGAGGCCCACCCTCGCATCCTTCATACTCCCCTTCACCACCTTCATCCTCTTGATTTCCATTTATGCCATTCACTAATCTGCAAAAACAAAAACGTGATTTCAACATAAGGCAAATCAGATTATTAATTTCATCGTCAGGACACGCACATGTAATATTTCAGCTTGAAAAGCGCAAACGGTTCTAATTCCTTTTTTGTTGTTTGCTTTTTTTAATAGAACTATATACTAGGTACAATTTTACGACTAAAAATGTTCAGCATGAACCAGTCAGCCGATAAAAAATTAAGAATGCCAGTACAGTTTTACGAGGTCCAAAACATTTTTTTCAAATCTGCTAACAGTGCTAGGTTTTTATTGACTTTGTTATTTATCCAATTTAATTATATTTCCATAAAGTAGTTTTCAGTTGGGTAGAAATGCATTGCTGCCTATTTACCGTATTTTCCGCACTATAAGGCGTACTTAAAGCGTTTAATTGTCTCCAAAAACAAAGGTGCGTCTTTTAATAAGGTGCGCCTTTTGAGTGGACCAAATTCCAAAATCTGTTGTTGTGTGGCTGCCGCCACAGGGACGTAATATGTAGACCCGATGAACCAATCAGAGGACATTACATTGTACGTAAAATACGTAGGCCGGGGCGGTAAACCAATCAGAGAGCTGTACGTAATACGTAGAGTAGGTACCTCCGCCACTATTGATAAAGAAATACTACCGATTTGTGCAAAAAAAAAAACTGAATTAGGACACTCTAAAATGGCATCGACAAAGAGACATGCTTATGAGGCACGATTCAAGCTTTCTGGAAAATCGGGATCATCGCCGAGGAGTAACGTGATAACGAAGCGGCAATGACGAGAGGGCATGTTTAATGGCGAACTTTGTCTCTGTGTGTGTGTGTGTGTGTGTGTGTGTGTGTGTGTGTGTGTGTGTGTGTGTGTGTGTGTGTGTGTGTGTGTGTGTGTGTGTGTGTGTGTGTGTGTGTGTGTTTGTCATCCCATTTGATGATATTAAAGCTGATAAAAGGGTCGATAAACAGCTTATGTGATGCGCTGTGCGAGTGAATGCTCCGCCAAAAACAGATTCGGTTGTGGCGATTTCAGCGCACTAAGCCTCCCCTGACCCAATCAGTGGAAGTTGAAGGAACTGAGTCATATTTTTCTCCTATGTCATCCATCTTAAAGTTCTTCACATTGAAATAGTTATTTGGGGACAAGGTGAACTGTGTAACTAACCGTCCAGCTTGCTGGGGCTGAGTTGTTTGGTCCTCAGTGTGTGGTTGCATCCCGTCATGATTTCCCCCCTCCTCGTCTCCTCTCATCTCATCTCCAGCATGTGCTACCTCCTCCCTTGTTGAGCTCGTCTCATCATTTCTGCATTCATCCCCGTTTGCCGCATCCCTCTCTTCCTCCTCCCCTCCGTCTGTGGGTTGATTACGGACCTTAGCACTCTCTTTCAAATCTTCTCCTTCCTCTCTCTTTATTTCTGCCCTCCCTTCAGCGTTACCGTGTGCCTCCCTCTGTGTTCCCTCTCCACCTTCACTGATCTCTTCTTCTCTTACCCACTCAGTGTGGCGCTTCACCTCTACGCCAGCCTTGTCTAGCCCTGTCTGGTTCAGAGTCTCTGTAAGCAGATTGTTGATACTTGGGTAGTGCTCAGCTGGGTTCTCTGATGGGGTGGGCCACGGCAAAGCCTGCCCCTCCTGGGTCATGTTGCTCTTTACGTCAGAGTGGAGTTGTCCACTCTGGTCAGGGAGGAGGACCAGAGCGTCAGATTGGAAACTGGGCAGGATGCTCTGAAAGCACAGTGAGAGGAATCTGTTAAAAAAGCCGACGGCACACCTGAGAAATGGTTGGGACTTGGTCATTGATTTTCTTTTCACTGTCAGTTAAAAGCCACACGGAGGGGGTGGTTCCAAGCATTCCTGTTCGGCTGTCACTCGTGATTCCACGCCCCGCTCAGCTAGTGCCACGCCACCCACAGCAGATTCGGGTCAAAAGTGTGAAACTCAAAAAAACAAGATTTGAACCTGATAAGAGAGATGTGAATCTGAAACTATAAAACATGCAACTGAAAAAAAAAGACCTCAAAAAAATAAATGGAAAATTAATAGTTTATTTAAAAAATGTACCAAAGCGAAGCAAAACTATTTTCAACTCGAAAAAACTTTTCATACAATTATTTTTTTATTTTGAATATTTTTTTTTAATTTTTCAAGCTTCAAGCTCAACATGTTAATTTCCAGTTTCAAGTTTTATTTTTTCCAAGTATGAGTTTTGTTATTTCAAGTACAAAACGTTTGACCCCAATCTACCCCTATATTCCCTGTTTTAAGTGTGCTTTGTGAATGGTTTCTTTGCTATTGGTGAAGTCGGTGTTGCTTTCACTTGGCAGCAAAAAACCTCTAGGACTCCTCTTCGATTACTCAAGGGCAATTTTAATGAGCTAATTTGTGTGAATTACAAATGCGTTCCTCTTTCTTTTTGAATGAACAAGTACAAGATACAACACAGATGGATTTGGTCAATCACGTGAAGCCAATTAATGTTACAAATATTAATGCTAAGCAGATTCGATGATCTATGAACTCATTCACTGCCAGCCCATTTAAAACTGATCTTAGACATCTATATCCGTCAATGGCGGTGAATGAATTAACTTTAAATAAATAATATCAAAATCAATGCGTGAACATCTTCTCATCTACCGTTAGACTTGGATGATAAAATGCCAAATCAAATGAAAATAAACTTGGTTTGAGATTACAACTTCTGACAACACGCATTAAATACAATTTGCTCAAATATGATATCATTTGTTGAATATACTATTTTAGAAATGTTCACACATTACAACAGGTTTTTGATGAACGTGGACGTCCTTGTATGGCTCTCTAAATTACTGATCCATTCTTGCATAATTATATTGGGCAACTAATTATTTTATATTTTCACTATGCTTGTTTTGTTATTGTTCTGAAACAAAATACAGTGGAACTCGGCATGTCAACCGCCTCTATACTCAACATACGTTGTTGTTGATGTCGTTTTTTTCTCTTCAATACACTACTAGAGTGGAGTTGAAATAAAAGGGACCTTTCAAATGTTGGTTTCAAAAATGTTTACAAAAATGTAGTGTTGCCTTTTCCCATTTGCAAACTGAACCCATTATATGAAGAAGTGATGAGAAAATTGTGGATAAAAAAAAGTATTATTCATAGTGTAGAATGACACTTTCTGGGCACATTCAGCCAAATGCCGAAAACAGATTTGATTTTTATTTTGAACATAAAGAAGTACAATAGTCTTCAAAATCCAAGCCTGTCGACTGATCTTAGAGGAGCCAAGCCAATGGACCATGTTTTTAAACTACTGAAGAAAAAAGCAGCAAGACTCACAACCTAGTAGCAATGGAAAGTGAATGCAGTAAAGGGTTGATAAAAAAAATCTGCTTGCTATATAAATAATGGACTTGCAAAGCACACAGGAAGTGACCCTTTTTTCAATTCATCTACCTCACGTTGGAAAAATCTGCCTTCTTCCACTATTCTGTCATTTTTATTCTCCAGTCTAAGTCCCAGTGTATATAAAATGCAAAGCTCTCAATATTTGGAGGAGGGACAGCCAACTGGCAACCTATGGGCGTTAATATTTGTTTTTGGATGCCAAACTGCAAATACTATGCACGACTGCAATATTTAAATTGTAATATTACCATTCACCACTATATGGCAAAGCTGATTTAGTTGAGCGGGTCTCCCCTATACGATCCCCTATACGACAACATGAGAAGGCCTAATCATTTTCGGGCGGATTCGGCCAATGTTATGCAGGACAAAAACAGCACCTCGATAATAATAAAAATGCGAGTCAGTTTATTTGTAAAGAGAAAAAAATGCACTTAATGCTCCGGATTAAGCCACCCTGCGCCCCTCACCCTATTCCTCCTTATTTTCTTTCTTTCTTCATAACCCAAACCTATCCTAAGTATTGGTGAATCAGTTTTGGCAGTAAAAAAAGTGGTGCACAAGCAGTTAAAATTTCTCTTGGATGAACATAACGTCATGGAGATTTTCCAATCAGGTTTCAAGAGTCAGCCCTGTTACGAGTTTTTAATTCTGGCAAATGACAACGGAGAATCCGTGTGCCTGATCTTTTAGGATCTAACTGCAGCGTTCGATACGGTTGACCACAGATTGTCCAATCCAATGATGCATTTACAAAGACTGGTTAAACAGTCAGGGACATTGCCATCTGAAAGAAAGGCAGAGCTTAAATAGAACAGCAGAGTAGAACTCAGCAAAGATGTTTTGTTGTCACAAGGTTCAAATGTGTGTGTAATATTGAACAGGTTTAAATGTTTCTTAAATTATTGTGTTACAGCAAAAGACAAACACTGTAGAGCGTTATACTATGCCAATCAAAACAATTTCAAGATAAAATGATTGCATACTGCTGCTGTCACGAAATTATGATGCCCTGGAGAAAATGGCAAAAAAGCAAAAAGAGAGGTTCTCCCCCATGGTAAAGTATGTGTATAAAAATCATGATTCACTCTTGGTAGATTCGACAGGACTGTAGAAGCTTTAGTTGGAGCATGAGGACGCCACCGGTCCACTTAATTTTTCATCCGAATATGAAAAGTAAGATGAAAATTAAGCAGAAGCCAAAAACAGATGCAAATTCACTCGAGGCATGTCTCCCATTTTAGATTTCCTCTGGTTGACGTGACAAAGCTACAATCAAATAGAAATCTTTGGCTTGGAATGAAGAGCTTGACCATAAATGTAGAAATGGAAATGTTATTAAAATACACACTAAAACGCAACTCTTTTGAGCTTTGTGTTATTTCCGCAGGCAGGCTTTGACAGTGTCTCTGCTGCTGTCCTCTAATCCCTCTCACTGTCATGTGATGATCTCAAAGGACGTTCTGAATGATCCCTCAGCAGATTCTTTCTGAATATGAGCTGAGATTGGCTGACACATTTTCTTCACTGGGCCGTAGTAATTGGAAACATAATCTATTTACCAAATGCTGTCAATATATTCCATCTGCAGACACCAATCCCATGGTAGCACACAACATGCCTGCATTTTTATTTGATTACTTCAGTGAGCTGCAACACACACGCACACGCACACACAGACATGCAAATGCACATTTTTGAATGTTGTCAAAACAACTAACAAGCCTAGCCCTCATTAGTGATTGTAATTGAGTCCAAATAGCCTTAAACTAAAATGTAGTCCACAGTGGAGCATTAGTAATTACCAAGCATATGCAAACAAGCACTATTAGCACCCATTTATGCAACTCCATAAGCACACATTTGCACAACACACAGTCAAATGCGAACACGTACCCAAGCAAAACAGTGACAGCGCTCCATAAATGGAAACAGTGAACGGTTATGAAACCAGACATGGAAAGTGGGAATTCTCGCCATGTCTGTCTCCAGTGTTCCATTTCTCCTCCTTTCTCTCCTCTTCATCTGTTCCACATTATGTCTCCTAATATCGCTGTCTAAATCCACTGTCAGGCTCTCATTTTGGAGCTAATTGAGCTAAATGGCTTTTAGAAAAATAGAGCAGTGGTATAATGCTGCATTGTCATCTTCTCTACTGAGAAAAGCAGATGTGCTCTCACACACACCAAAAGGATGCATGGGGAATCTATGTGTGTCCGTGTGTGTTTATATAACAGCTTCGGGATTCTTATTGCAATTCCACTTTTGACAGCAGTATACTGAAGCTCTCAAACCTTATCAAAGTACTTTAATTGCACTTGGACCACCTACCAATCATCTGTGCACATGCACATGAGCAGTCCCACAATTAAAAAAACAGTCTGCTTGACAGCTGATCAAATGTTACTTACGCCTTTCAGTCTTTTATCCTTTAGACACACACACACACATCTACATATTGTGCACATACTGTGGTGTGATGTATTGATCTCATTCTGACACAGTCGTGGTCCACTGGGAAGCTCTCAGATAACCATGATTGGGATCTGTCAGAGATCCCAAAGAGGCTACTAATGCAATCAGACTGGAATTGAACAGACTTACTTATTGCCAATCACATTTAACACAATCCACTTAAAGACTACCATCAAGCCATATGAATATACACCTTTTAATTTCATATTCCATCAATGAAAATGTATGTAAAGAGAGACATCCATGCTTGAGTTTATATAATCTTTAACTGTAGCTTTTCTTATCTCTTTATACATTATAATTCAACATTGCTCTCTTAGAACTGCACCATGAAATATTTGTATTAAATTGCCCCTAAAGGTCAGCTTTTGCAAGTGAGCCATTTTTAGGCCTCTCTTTCATATACATTGCGCAACCATTTTTATGCCTCTCTTTCATATCTTCATATAGTCACCACTGATTGAGTAGTTTTTATTTTAGCATAGTTTTATTTCTTTTATTACTAGTATGACCATGAAGATTTTTTCAAATGGTACTTTAAATCACCAAATGTTTAGGTTGACTAGCATCCTAGAATGTGTGTTTGACCCTGGAGTTTCATCTACTCAGATCTCTTGTTTATACACTTCGACCTCTAAAGTGACCTTCATGTCTGACGCATATACATTTGTGAATAATTGCGTCACTCGTCATCCCAGCCAAATGATTAATGTTATGAGCAGTTATGCATAGCTAAGCGTAACAATGGCAGGCTACGAATACCTCAGAAATGGTGGTATTTCTTACAAAAGTTAGATTTGCTGCAGTTTTTCTTGACAATATGCAAAATCAAGTCATTCAGTTTCATGTATAGCATATGATTTATTCATGTTTCAAAGTCAACGATTTTAACACATCTAATATAATATGCATGAATGCAAACAATGATGAAATGAACAATGACAATAAGATGTGAAGTCTATGCCCAAGGGCCCCCCGCCCCCTTCCTGCTGGCTCCCTCTATCAGCGACACACTAAAATAAATCCCTCACTCGGTTATAAATGACCCACTGACCCTTTTCACCTGCATGCTGCACTGCCGCTACAGCCACGGTCCAAAGCTTTAGTGTCACCTTTTAAAAATGTATTTGTGTGTCATGCATACAGATGGGGGGGAAGAAATAATTTCCTGGTTGTCAGCCCAAGACAGGAAGGCAGGAAACACAAAGTTGGAAGCAATCCAGGGTGTGTTTTTTGCCTGCCTACTATGTCCAGCCAGAATCAAGCCTCCAGTGGAGCGGAACAGTTCCCCAAATCATGTCACTTCCAGCACATCAAGGGCCACCATTTGCTGCTATTTACACATGCAGTACTCTCACCATACATCTAAACACATATAGCTGTGAGAACTGCTTCATCAGCAAATTTTTAACAGCGGGTTGGAATCAATATTATGAGATGCTTATACACCAAATTTAACCATGAATAGATTTAGACAAATAGATGTTTCATCCCATGAGGGAAAGTCAGTGCTTGCTTTGCACAACTGGGGCACAGTCACAGCTTTCCTCTCGAGAATCTCACAGAGATGGAAATATATATTTCATCTAAAATGTGGCATTAAGATTGACAGGGTCGCTCAGGGGTTGAGCCCAAACCCTGAATGATTAATTAATTATGTGTGTCGGTCCTTCTTGTCCATAAAACATACATAATGCATGGTTTTATCGTAATATGGGTTTATTCTAGTCCGCTTAAAACAGGAATGTATCTTTGAGGAAGTTGTAACACACCATGAATTTCAATGTTAGTGTTCCTGTGTAAAACCTAATAAATATACATGGGCAACACTTCAAAAGATCTATTTTTGAAGTGTGTCCATTTTACATCTTTTGCAGTGGTAGTATTAGATCTTCACTTGTGCCAATGAAGTGTGAGACAGTGAGGCCTGACGCAGCTGCTGGAGCGTCTCCATGTCTAACACCTTGACTTTGAGATTAATACGCTGGAGAAGCATTGACTGCACTGTTGTCTCAAAGCTGTGAATTGCAAGGGATCTTAACAAGACATGTAAATGTGTATAATTAAGATAATTGCATCTTTTCTAATGCGGATGATAATTAAGATGCCATTGAATGCCTGCCTCTTCCAAAAATGCCCTGTTTCAATAGAAGAAAAATTCCTGCACCCCCAACACACACACATCCACACAAAATGACTGTGCAGTTAACTATTTAAATCTCGAAGTATCCGATTGTGTCAACCAACTGATTGTGAACATGCATTTGTCCCATGCTTGTTTTTCCCAGAGTCCCCCAGTTTACTTTAAATGACATAAACAAACTAGATAGACAGGGCTCATTGTCTTCTTGAGAGAGAGAGAGAGAGAGAGAGAGAGAGAGAGAGAGAGAGAGAGAGAGAGAGA
Source organism: Syngnathus typhle (assembly GCF_033458585.1). Lineage (NCBI taxonomy): Eukaryota > Metazoa > Chordata > Actinopteri > Syngnathiformes > Syngnathidae > Syngnathus > Syngnathus typhle. The sequence goes on along the minus strand of NC_083738.1, from coordinate 8,775,102 downwards.
GAGAGAGAGAGAGAGAGAGAGAGAGAGAGAGAGAGAGAGAGAGAGAGAGAGAGAGAGAGAGAGAGAGAGAGAGAGAGAGAGAGAGAGAGAGAGAGAGAGAGAGAGAGAGATGTCCTCCCAGCCTCCTCGAGCCAGTAACCATGACAACAAGATGGCTGGGAGACTTGTTTCAAGCTCAGTTGAGGCTTGTGCCCTTTCTTTTCCTCCAGAATAGACCTCGGTAACGTTTTGAAAAGCAACGCGTCGTCGGGTTAACCAATCCATACGGAAAAGGAGCAAAACACACACACCTGTCATAAAATCCTGATCGACCTGATCGTTGTGCGTTAGCATGAACACACTGCAGGTCTAGACTTTAAATGTTTCGATCCCAGATTAGCAATAAAAACAGCACGTCAAAGCAGACCGTATATCGTGATGCACAAATAGCCCAAAAAATACGTTATGCCACCCTTACTAAATAACCCTAGTCATCCAAGATGAATATTCCTTCACTCACCGGTAAAACGCGAGTGGAGATGCTCCTCTTCCGCCGTCTGTCTCCGTACAACCGGGGAATAGAGCGAGTAGACGGGTTCGTTGTTTCTACCTCTAAAATGTGTCTCTCTCGCTCTCTGTCTCGGTCTCTCTGTCGCTCTCTCTCTCTCGCTCGCTCTCTCTCTCGCTCTCTCTCTGTCTCTCTCTCTCAGTTCTTGAGGACGGACGGTCCGCGCCTCCGCCTCCACACGATGCCGCACAGAGTCGCCAAGTGGGCGGCTGGGATGTTCCGGAGCACCGTCACTCTCGCGGTGCTGGAGCAGCGCTTCACCGGGGCCAGTGTAGTCTGCAAGGCAGATGAGCACCGGGGCTGTAACCGTAGCTGGAAAGCATTTAAAAACTCTAAATGTGTTATATGTACAGTGCTGGAAGAGGATGCAAGACGCAAATGGATGTCCTCCTCTTCAACTCGTGCTGGCCTATTTATTTCACAGGGTATTGACATCACATGAGTTGTGATTGGAAAGGGTGGGGAGGGGGGTGGAACAGTGACCCGAAAAAAAGCACCGCATGCAGATGATTTACAACCAGCTAAATAGTCCTGTCCAAGGTCTAAAGTATCACAGACGTCAAACCCAGGCGTAAGCATTCATCATGCAAGTTTGGTTTAGTTTAGATAAGACATTGACATCTTGAGAAAACAAGATGAAATAACCCGGTCTTATATATTTTGGGCCAACTGCAAGATAAATAAATCAAGCAATTTAAACCATGGCCATGCACATGCTGTATTTTGGATTATCAGAGGAATACGCTCAAATGTATCTTCTTTGCTTTTTTTCTGACTCCACTATCAATTCTATTAAAGCCCACCGGAATGATAAATACACAATAAACCACCGAAATGCAAACAATCAATCACGCGGCCTATAGCTCTTGAGAAATACTGATTTATGAGAAGTTGTGTTGCTGTCTTGTGGACACCGTGTCTTTGTGAAAGCGTTCCTCAAAGAATGCGCAATTGATTTTTTCCCCCACATGTTAGAGAAAAGAGTGAAATTGTGTTGTCAACAGGCAATTGGTGTCTGCCCTGAACTGTGATGATGTGGCTGCTTTGTGTCTGTCAAATAGAAGAATGTTATTTACCTATGCATTCCCTGTTAGCTGTCTGCACTGTCCTCAACCAGGCTCAACCCTGATACCATTTATTCTCTATAAACCTCCACAGTTAAATTAGGTATGTAAAAAAGAGGCAAATGATTTGTACAGCAACATTTTTACATATTATTATAATAATATATTATTATTATATAACATTTACCGTAATTTTCGGACTATAAATCGCATTTTTTTTCATAGTTTGGGTTGGTACTCAGGAGCGACTTATATACATATATATGGTTTTTTTTTCACTATTTTGGGCATTTTATGGCTGGTGCGACTTATACTCCGGTGCGACTTATAGTCCGAAAATTACGGTATATTTATTATTATTATTATCATTATTATAAAAAAAAAAAAAAAATTTCCCACAATTTAAAACACATTCCAGATGTCTTCCTTTTGTATGCTTTAGTCAATATTGCCCCCAAGGATGAAGAATAGTAGTACAATTTACAAAGACTATTTTTAGTCATGTTAAAATCAGTTTGGCTGGCCCTGTCTCATGCAAGTCCACATCCTGTTCCGTTTATTGCTGGTCCAATGGCGAGTCTAGAATTCGTTGAGGCTGGAGTTTTGCATTAAAATTATTTTATTGTCTCTCCTGTTTTCTCACCGTCTGGGTTATGACTCGGCGAGTAGAAGCAAGTACCCTCAGCAATGAGATGTAACCCGGAGTCACTTATTCAGTGAACCCCATCTCGTCATCATGAGAAGGGACGTGCTATTTAACTTAGAGGAATCTCATTCAGACCTTTTCTAAATAAGAGTGTTTGTTACCCCCAGTTCAAAAATATTGATACATATACTGATACAAAAGATACCTATGTTTAGGTTTGTTATTTTACAAAATGCCATCATTTTGTAACCTAATATTGAACTCGGGCTTTATTGTAAAGTCTGCATGGATCGAGCAGCTCGGTCAATGGCGGGATCTTCTGTGATCAATAGCACATGAGAAGGAGAAGGGGGGGGGAAGCAGAAGTATTACGAAGAAGGAGGTTTATAGTCATGAGGGGGTTGTGGGCAGAACAAAAGAGTCATGTGTTTGAAGACAAGGGGAGGAGAAGGTTAGATAGGCAAGGCCCACAGTGAGGCAGGTAGGGGGTGGGCGGAGATGAGGAGACATGATAGGAGCGGTGGGGGGGTACACATGACAAAGAGAGGATGCACAGCTGACCAGAGAATGTGAGATTCAAAAAACAGTTACGGGGGAACCTATTGCAGATGCAATGTCAATCCTAATTACTAATTCATTAACCTGCTGCTCTCCCCTCCCCCTCCTGCAGACGTACACAGACGCACTCACTGCTCCCGCATCTGTGTCCCTGGAGAGGCGCAGGGATGGATGGAGAAATAAAGAGGTGCGTCTGCTGCTAAGTGACATCTGCTGGACCATGACGGCGGAAACATTTGGGGGACACTGGAAGTCCCTGATGTGACAACGGAATGGAAGGAGGCAGGGCGGACTTATTGCTGGGCGATGGAAAAGATAACAGCTTGGTTGGGTTAGGTGGTCCCCCGTGATGATGCATACAGAAGTGTGTTGTTGTGGGTAAGGTTTGCAAGGGTGTGCCTGTCCTCTGACTAATGACAAATCAATAGGCCAATGTTGATGAGCTCAAGGAATAACATTATGAAAATACACTCAGTGGCCACGACATTAGGTGTTTTGAAAAATAGTGTGCAAGAGAAGGGGAAAATTATACTGCTCAGTTATTGCAACGCAAAAAGCCCCATTAAAAATTAATAACTCTGGTAGTGTCAACACAAATTACAATCAATTCTCTTTTGTCTTTCAGTCTGTCTGTATTGACATTTCTCTTTTTCTACATTTTATATTTGCTATGGCCCAAAATATTTCTTACTCTGAGTTCTACACCAGAAACCCCACAATCAATAATAATGTGACGTGTTTTTTTTAATTTTATTTCATTTTAGATTTTGCATTGTATTAAAAATAAAACAATACAATGAATACAATACAATAAAACAATGTTGGGTAATTTAACAACAGTTTTGAGTTTTGCTAAAAAAAATATTAATAATAACCATTTCCTTCCCATTTTCAGCAAAGCTGTGCTAAATAATATTCCCATAAATGTTAGTAATTTACATTTTAAATTTGTTCCAATTGTGATTACAATTCTACCACCCAAAGACACACACTGTGTTTGATCAGGGGTGGTGGTCCTTAGTCAGACCAAGAATCCTCTTTGGAAAGAAAATAATCTTCCAGAGCAGTAAACCACCAAACAGGCCAGTACAGTACAGTGGTCAGAACAGGGTCACTCTTTGGTGACATGTATATGACAGCCCGCTTGGTGTTTGATGAATTCAGTGTAGCATAGTACCAGCCCAGATGAAAACCTGCACCAAATAACTCTTGATTGATCATTCATCAAAATGAATTCCAAATACTGCACATGATGGGTGTTGTCAATCGGGTACACAACAAAAAAGGGAGGATACTGATTAAATTGGAACAAGTGAGAGGAGAATCCTGCAAACGAGCATCGATCCAAAGAGCTTAACTCTTATAAGCCGGCTGCCGCAACAGGGCAAACGACAGGGAGCTGTTTGAGGCATGTACAGTGCACATATGCACATGTGGTGCGGCCATATCAGCATTACAATGACCTCATTGTAGGGCTTTTCAAAAGAAAGATTCCTCAGCTTCATTCGTTTTTTTGACATTATTATTCAGACTCACCCATCAGCCTACCGTGTGCGTGTGTCATGATGTCCACAGGCATGACAAAATGTGACACACTGGCCCAGATAAAGTGGGTCTTGAAGAGGTTTCCATCACTTTCACCTGTGACCACTGGTTCGCCACATGGAGCCTAAGTGGGAGCCTTCAGCTCATGAAAAATGCCCGTGTTTGTTTTCCGGAGTGTAGATGTGCCTGCATTTGTGACAAGCATGTGACAGGCTGCCAACATTATGACAGTGTCTGCCATGTGTGTTTGAGACTCATTCTGTGTATTGTGGTCGGCGTGCCAACTATGAGTTTGCCCGTCGGCCAGGTCAACAGACTGCCACGTTGCTATAGCAACAGCAACGCACTCAGTCCCTTTACAAGCCAAGCTGTAAATATGAAATTAAGAAATTAATTCACTTGCTTTTCAAAAGGACAAAATAGTCAGAGCTGACACACCAATGGTGTCAGGCGCCTTCAGCTTTTTCCCTCCATGAGCTGACTTGAGCCATTTGAAATGTGATTTTCTGCCCACTTTTTTTTTTCTGATGCGGATTGTATCCGATTTGCAGAAATCCCAGACTCCTGACAGTGCATCATTTAATAGAGCAGGAAATAGAATGCATACCTCCCTGCTGGTTTTCTTTCCAAAGAATAAGCCAACACACTCACTACTGTTTTGACTGCACTCAACACTTTCGGGGGGAACCTCAGCTGGTGTTCAGATGTAGCACTTTCTACAATTGTTTTTCCACTGTTGATCCAGCTGTATGAAAGGCGGCCATTTTTAGCCCACAGCTTGGATAAGCCTCGTACCCCGGCACAAAAGAACCTGACAAAAACATGAATAGATGGCAACTTTACAAACAATTCTCCTCTGAGGGAAAAAAAACAAGTAATTCAGCAGAAGCTTGAGTCATGCATCCTGCTTTAGATGAAATTATTGTTGGTCTGCACTCCATCAAGTAACCATTATTTAACATAACAGGACATGACTTTCCGTTATTATCCACAGAGGTCCATAAATACAATTACTGAAAAATGCTTTATTTGTTCTACCACATAAACTTGTGAAAGAACAATAAAAATTCCAACATTAGTTGATTTTGGAGAATGGTGCTCCAGCTTGCCCTTTAAAATGACTTGGAGAGAAAAATACTGTGATACTTTGTGGTCTGGCAAACCACAAACATCATGTAGCAATGTCCATCATTTCCCACCAAAAAATGTGGATACAGTTGTAGATTCTTTACATTTAGCTTAGTAAAATCAGCATCCATCCATGGATTTTATTTTCTACCACTTCACTATGCGCAGATTGAGCCAAGCAGTCACATCTGCACGTTCGATTGTTACGTTACATAAGAGCTGCATGAAAAATTGTGCCTCTCTTCATCATTCAGATCTATAGGAGACAAAGGAAATAATTTAGTGAGACACTATAGTGAACAATGAGATGACTGTTTCATTTATTATAGTTGGTGTGGAAAAATGTAGTCACAGTCATAGGCTAGAGTTCATGATCATCTGCTTAATTTTCTGCTGTCCCGTCAACATGTTCTCTTATGTTTATTTTCCAAGTGTCCTTGAACATTACAATCTTAAATCACTCTAACGGTGACTTCATCTTGATATTTTCCTGATGACTTAGCCGTCTCACTTCTTATATTGTTTTTCATTGCAGGGACACCAAGTGTTGAAAGAAAGAAGTACAATGGAGACAATCACATGCTTGTATTACATGTTCCATGTGCTGCAGGCAGTTAAAAGAAGAGAAGAAAATGAAAAAAAAAACTACTTACTACTTGCCTTAATGTGAATCTGCCAACCCAGAGCTGGGTCTATATCTTACAAAATAAATGCTTCCGAAAGATGTAACCTAAGTGAACTTTTTCAAATTCTTGTCTTTAGTTTTTGCTTTGATTTTGCTTTCTTCATGCAGGAATCAGCGCAGAGTAAAGAGAAGGAAAAAAATGTTCACAACTGATCTCCTGTTTCTATTCACCCTATTACGCATATTTTGGTTCAAGAGTGTGGAAAATGTTGCTGAGTATTCTTCGGGACGGCCTCTGGAATTGGAGAGCAGGCAAGGATAAAGTTATTAAGCAGCACGTGAGAGGCCCAGTTCACAATTCTGCTTGCCAAACCACAATCCTGACTAGCGCAATAAAATAACAATATATTCAATCACAACTCCAAGGTGTAAAACAGGGATTTCCAAACCCGGTCCTCAAGGGCCTCTGTCTTGCGTGTTTTATGTGTCTTTCTTGTCCAACACATCTGATTCAAATAATCAGGATTGTTATCAGTTTTTTTCAGAGCTTGCTGGTGGACCGGAGCTGGACATGCCAGACATGCCTAGTGTAAATTGTCACAACAACAGCGAAAATGACTATGCTGTTTATTAAAATGAGTGCTAAATGTTTGTTTGTTTGTTTGTTTGTTTGTTTGTTTGTTTGTTTGTTTTTTGTTTGTTTGTTATCATATTTCTTGAAATCAGGACTTTCAATAAAGTTATTTGATGAGGTTGGGCATTGAGAGACTATAAATAACATGAACGTTATTGTATAATTCTCTAGCTCGCAACATGACGTTACTAAACTGGAAACACGACACATATAAATATTAACCTGGCAATGACTGAAAACCTTCCCATTTAATATATAATGCTGATATATAATCAATTTTAGGTCGTGTAAAAGTTGTGACCTGATTTTTTTTTTTGTTGAAAAAAACTACAGTGAGTGAGTTTTCCTTAGCAGTCTGGCTTTTCCCCCCTTTTCCAAAAAGGCATACTATAGGTGAGATCAGTCCATTAATTCTCTAAAGGGCCACTTACCCTTATTACGGTGGTGGGCATGCTGGCCCCTATTCCAGCTATCATTGCACAAGAGGCAAGGGACACCCTGAACTTGTTAATGAAGACTCTCCATATTTCTTAGAGGCGAATGTGAAAAGCTCTTTGTATAACAATATGAACGATCCTGGGTGCATACGTGTTACATTGTCCGCACTGTCCAGCAGAGGGCACTGTGTATACAGAAAATACTACTAAAACGTCCTCTGTGTTAAAATCCGAATGACGCTTGGTTTATAACTGCAGGGACTTTCTCAAGGTGTAAGGAAAAAAATGTAAATGTAGGTTGATGACGAACATATTGGTCAGTGTCAAATTATTTCATCAAAGTTCCAGTACAGCACTGTAAAAAAAGGCGTGGTCTTACATCTTCACCTGACTCATCTTTCCTTTCCCGTCCGTCTCTTGATATTTATAATGGTTCTAGTATTGTTTTCCTTCCTGGGTCAGACATTCACTTTAACTTTAAGGTAAATTATATTCTGCCTGTATATCCGTTGGAGGAAACAGCCTCAAAACAATCAAAGGGAAAATTAAAGAATAAGAAAAAGCTTTATTATTGCTATGTCTCAACCTTGACCTTTACCTCTGTCTCACCAGTGCCAAAACCTAGAGGGGAAAAACAAACAGGTGTCTGGTATCAGTCTGACTCTACTTTTGACAGAAAGCCATCTGTATTGACCACTGGTCGATGTGGTTTCATTTGACGTAATGCTGTGTAACTGTTTTTGTTGTGGTGTTTACCTGCAGGTTCTGAGTAAGTCATACACATTCCGGCCTAATGGGGTCATATAATAAAGAGGAAACATTAAGAGTACGACAATAATATATCGGCCACATCACTGAGTGCACGTGTACCTAATACGGTGTAAAAAAATAAATATGGTGTATGCCTTTGTAAATGTAATGACTATCAGTTTTGATGGACTATGCTATTTATTTAGGAATTATTAAAAACAACAAGTAAAACACAACAACAAAGCATTATTATTTATTATATATTATTATTATTATTTTATTTATTATTTATTCTTTATTAAAGGCAGTGCTGGCAAACAAACATATAGCAAACAATCATAGATGTGATGTAATAACGAGAACTTCTGTACAATTTAGCAATATTACACGTGAGGGAATGATGCGCTGACCAACATTTTTTAAACTGTTTCAGTTACTGGTTCTATTATTATTTTCCAAAGTAAAAGCTTAGCAGATTGGGAATGTCTTATTTTGAATAAACACGAAAGACAATCATCAAGAACAGAAATCAGAAAATAATTATTGTTGAGGGGCTGATATCAGATAATTTGGACTCTTTCAAGTTAAACAATGAAACCTTTTCACTCGATTGTTCAACTCGTTAAAAGAATTTAGACAATTAATTGATTGATTCTGACACGTCTATACTCTAATGTAGCTAAATAAGGTAACCAAAATGTCAGTGAGATGCAGTCCAGATGCTCTTTGTCTTTGTCTTCGTCTTTGTCTTTGTCTGTCTTTGTCTTTGTCAGGCCTAGGTGTCAAACTCAAGGCCCGGGGGCTAGATCTAGCTCGCCATATCATCCGATGCAACCCACGAAAGCAAATAAAGCATGTCAACATTCATGATGCTTGCTAGACTATGTCCCAAAATTTCAAATTGTCAAACTGAGTTACACGTCAATTTGTTGTCTACTGTATATGTAATATGATGAGGTGATTAAACATTTAGATGGTTTCACAGTCTTAATGGCCCCCTGAGGGAACCTAACTACAGTGTGGCCCGTGACAAAAATGCGTTTGACACCCCTGTTGCAGGGGCTTGTGCTCTGCCCCTAGTTGTCATGGTAACAAAATCCATACTCACCATTGGCCCAGCAGTATCGGACGGATTTCGGAAAGATAAGACATGGGGTATGTAAAGTGGCCGAAAATTGTTGCTCCTTGGAGACAGACCAAACTAAACATCTATGGATTCTTGAACTGGACTTGTGTTTCTAATAGAGTGCCAGATGAGTGGAACTGACCAAAATGAGTCAAGAGTGTGTGTATAAAGCGTCTAGTCAACAGGATTTTTTTACGTATTGTGGCATTGTGAGGTGAGCGCTGGCTTAATAAATGTGCCCGCAGCCCGTCATCAGCTTAGCTTAAGTGTGCGCATTCCTTCCTGCACATGTGGTGTTTTGATTACTGCTTTCACACAAAGCCAGCGGGGACTTCCTGCAGGAAGAAAACAACGGAAGGAGACGGAAGATCAACAACCGAATTGCTGGTAAACAGATAAAATCATGAGGAAGAACGACTTCCTGTTTGTGGTGTCCACATTATGTAACCATATAAAAGAGCTTATTCTGTATTTTTTTTTAATAATAGAGTGCAGCAGATTATTATTTAAGAAACCTTTGTAATGATACTAAGCTGTAGTGGACAATATTTTTATTTGTATGACTATGATTCATTTGATGCAGGCGATTAGGAAAGAGGAGGGAAAGGATGAATGTTTTACTGTCGGTCCGTCCCACTCATGTTGGGTACAAATGCAGCAGAGGAGAGCTGCGACCGCATTCCACCGCTCTGACGACTGACCTCACACACAGAGTGCTCCATGCGCCCACGTCACGCAGTCATCATACCACTCTAGCCGTAGCTCAGACCAGTAGAAGGGGATGCTGGCGGCTGGCAGCCACTGAGTAAGTCCACTCTCATTATCTCTCTGCCCTTCCGTCTTTGTTGGCATTCAACAACCCGTCTCAGTTCATTTATCTCCCACTGTGAAAACAGCCGCTGTGTTCTCACATGGGGGGAATTTTAAAACTCTTCTTTCAGTATGCTTTGCACACCTTGCTCCTCTTTCGCTCTCTCTCTCTCACTTTCTTTTCTTTGCATGTGAGCCAAGGCACAAAGTCTGAGCCTATTTGCATGTTGGAACGCTGCCAGAGGGGCAAGCTTTGTCGTTACATGGGAACAACGAAGTTAGGCCTGTGCGTGTTGATCTTCTAATTTGGGGCTCCTTGCAACTATGTTGACTGCGCATCATTTATTATAGCAGCAGGTAGAAGACTGCTACCTATCTTGCAGACATGATACATTTGTAGATACAGTATCTTCAATGCATGACATCAGACACGCTCCTTCAATAAATAATAATGACTTTTTATTCCTTGGCTTTCAACTTTGCATGGGGCGCTGGTTTTTGGTTTCATCATCCAGTCTGTGTATTTAAACGTTTCCCGAAGTTTTTTGTGTTACATCTTTTATACTATAAGATATCAAACTATCAATATTGTCTCTGAACATGTTAGCATTAACTTTAGACTTCCTATTTCATGATGTTAAAGTGGATGCCCGCTGAAAGCTTAAGCTTAATGCTTCAAACCAAATCTGGCTCACACGTGGCCACAGCTGAAGCTCAATTCTTTCAACATTTTTAACTCCTTCCGCGTGCTATTGGCTGAGCCTTATCAGAGAGCGCAAACACTATTGGTCACTCTTTTTGAATTTGTGTTTACACACAATTTGAAGGAGGAGGAAGAAGGTTGTGTTTTCCCGAACGTGCTTGTTGAGGACTTCCCACGTTAATAACTAACTGGGCTGTGAGTCATGTGGGTTGGTAAGCTATTAGAATTGAAAATGTTTGTATTCATGACTATATGCCTGAGTCAGAATTCAGATTGTTTTCCTCACAGTATTTGAAAGCATATTTATTGAAATCATCTTTCTCTCGCATTTCTTTTCAAATCGCAGCACCTGCCTTCAATATACAGTTGGTCCAGACATACTGCAGTGTCATCTCAAGGGAGTCCAACATTTTCCCACTGTTCTCAGAAGGAAGACTAGCCAAAGGCGAGCAGGGCTTTACCTGATCCTTGACTCATTCACAGAGCAGGAAACTTGAGCCTACGCACAAAAAAAGGGAGCCATCATAAGCCGCCACTGAAACAAGAACCTCTGGACAGAGCGTCCAGAGGTCCACGCTGACGGCTGCTTGCGGTGCTTGAAGAAGAGCATCAGGATGCTGGCTAAAATCCTGGAGGAGATGTGGGTAGAGCCTGAGGTGTTGGAGGCCCTGAGCGAAGAGCAGAAGAGGATTCTCTTTCTCAAGATGAGAGAGGAACAGGTACGCCGTTGGAAGGAGAGGGAGGGCAGAGAGGAAGAAAGTAGCAACAGCGGCAGCAGACCAAAGAAAGGTAACTTGAGTGCTTGAGTCTGACTTAGAAATGGCCTTTGGTACAAGTAACACCTAACAGGTTATTTTATGTTACTTACGAAGTTCCTTAAATGTTTCATTGGCTACTTATGCACACAAGGAAGCAATGATTTCATTAATCAACTTGAATACACGTGAGCATTGAAAAACACACTCACAGGTGTGGAGGAACACAGTCTCGATTTACCAATCTGATTAAGTCGACACAAATAAATGAAGTCAGGCCTTTTGGGCTCAGACACCATCTTTAATAAACCTTTATTTAGTTGTGCCCTATGGGAGCTCGAGCCTCACCTGACTCCACCGGTCCAGCTCTGCAATAGGTGTGCATGTGAGTGCATGTGTGACTCTATCAGCATGAGTCCAATCGGTTTACTGGCTTGCAGCGGAATAAGATTGACTAACCCCTGTGGTTTTTCAGCCGCATATTGAATGACAGTCTTTGTTTACCCAATCTCTGCTATGTCACCTGAGAGGCAACCAAGTCGGTTTGTGTCACACAACAAGAATCTTTTGTTGCTTGTGTTGTGCATGGCAAATACCAAACACATAAATACATTAATTTTGTAGTTTTTAGATGTAACTATAGTATGTAGAGAAAGAAAAAGATAGATTTAAAGCTAGATATACCTTATATTTAAGTTGTATTTAGTAATAATAATAATAATAGTAATAATAATAATAATATTCAAGATTACCTCTACTGTCACATGTCCAATTAATTATATGTAAAACTAAATTTGGGCTTCACACACCATGACTGGTTGTACCAACTCTCACATGGACTTGCGTGATAGTAAATAAAAGGTGTCCTTGATTAATGTACAAAGAACTGTGTGACCTTTGTTTTTCACACTCATTTATACTGAAGGTGACCATTTTAATTAATCGAACCTGCTTTTAAAAAAAACACGTAATACTTTGTATTCTCATGCTGGAAAATAATACTCTTCCTCTATTTTTTTTAAATAATGAGTTCAGAAAAAGGATTGAAATTCAAAGATTTCAAAAATTGAAAAGGCTAAGACTAAAGTCACATTTGTGTCAAATGGCTATCTTCTGGCTGAAAATGGCACACGCAGTAGATAGCATAAATGATATAATAAAAATAAATGATGTTATATTTATTCATATTATAAACATTTTGAAAATGAACCATATTCTTGATAATCTTGAAGAAACGCAAACTGTTCTAAAACCTCACGATGACTTCTAAAATAATCCTTTTTATCAACTTAAAAGTCAGAACATTGGATATGCCTGAGCAAACAAATGCAAAAAACAAATGCTATCAAAATTCCATTGCTCTCAACACAATATCTCACAGTTATTTGGAATTACAACCATTTCCAGTTTGTATAGAATAATCAAATGAACTTTTATTAAACACCGAAATAATCAGCAAGCAAGGACAGACCGTCGGAGTAATAAACTTGTAGCACAGCACCATCTTCTGGCGATAAGCCTTTATAACAATCAGCGAGGCTACATGCTGAAATTGATTTTCTCTTGATTTTTTTTCTTTTTTTTGTGCCGTTTGCAGCCACCAGCAAGCACGTGAGTTGGCTCCTCGGTCGTGATGGGGATGTGTGCGTTCGTGTGATAGGAGAAGTGGATGAGTTCAGGTCTTCCAAACTTCTCCAGAACCTTCTGAGTAACAGGTAACAGTAACAATAATAAACATTGTAATAAATGAATATTTCTGACAATGTCTCAAGAAAGCTCAGTCATCTTAAACATTAGTAGAAATTACATATAAACAGTATTTGAAAAACTCATCCCTCACATTTTTGGAAATATCTAATTATATCTTTAGATAGATAGATAGATCTTTATTGTCATTGTCACACATGTACAACGAAATTTAAAAAAGTGCCAACCGATCAGTCCAAAAAGAGAAAAGGCATTTTGCTACAATGGTATTTGGTGTAACAGTACCCAAATTTACTGTCGTCTAAAAATAACTCAAGACACAGACATGAACGTCGCTAACAACATAAATGAGGAGACCTCCATGACGACATCACTGAGTACTTCACTTTTGTGAGATACTGAAAGAACTTCTGCTTGCTGTCATGTTGACTCTTGATCCTCGGTCAGCACATGACAACATGCCACATAGATTTCTGCCCCCCTCCAACCCGGCACGTGACCTCATGACATTGCATTGTCTTTGATGAAATGAGAACAGGAACTCGCTGTCCACTCGTTCCTTTTTGGATCATTCAAGTTCTTTGCTGATTGAGAAATTGGGAGAGTGATTCAAAGGCTGGTGTGAGTGTCCGCTGACTGTTTTCTGATGGTGCTTGTCCTGCAGGCTCCATCATGATAATATGAACGGCATCCAGACAGCAGACATGCTGGCAGGAAAAATGTCCCGGCAGCTTGGATTTAAAGAAGAAAGCCAGCTCATTCTAACTGATGACACCGCTGTGAGTTAATGTGTTTGCGTTGGCTGTTTAAGTTAGGATAACATGATAACCGCGCACTGATTGTAACCTCATGCTCTATTTGTGCAACAGAATGACCCGGACTCGCCAAACATCCAATTGTCTGAGGACGAAATGGATTCTAACAGCACAGATGACGACCTGGAGAACCCCAGCGAAGGCAGTGACAGTGAGTCAGGCGGCAGTTTGGACAACCTCAGCCACTGGGCTCCTCCAAACAGGCCCCATCTTAGTAGCCATGGCAACAAACCAGCCCAGCTGTTAGACGCAGAGAGGGTCAGCCCACAGGCCAGAGGTGAGGAAACGAGAGAGGCTTGATGGTGAAAGCAAATTACCAACTTTCACTTCTGTTACTGTCATAAAATACGAATTGATTAAAAGTAGTGGACAAATCCAACAAAAACGCCTTGCTAGTTTAGTAAGCCGACTGTGCAGATCAATAATATCTGGTGAAATGCGTCATTTTACTTGGCTCTGAACTGGCCTTGCATATCTAGAAAAAAGTCTTTTTTTTAATTTTATGGATAGGAGCCACTCCCAACGTCTCCTCAGGCAATTAACAGCTACAAAATCTCAAATATTGGAGCGATTTTTAAAATATTTTCGGAGTATGAGTTGTTTTTGTACATTACGTCATGTTTTTGTTCCTCAATGAGGACACTAGTGAGTTAGAATCAAATTCAACAGGAGTGAATATTTGCAACATTAATATTAAGGTATTCTATTGAATATATCATTTGCAAATCATTTCTTCACCTGTTTTACACAACATCCAAACTTCCTTGCGATTGTACAATTACAATATTTCCTTGTTTTATGTTCCCATACCTCACCTGGATGATTCCAAGTTTAATACTCTGGTCATCAATAGCTGTCATTCTGACCTTTTTGAATTAATTCCGTTTATACTTTCCTTCTCAGATGGCGTGAGCATTCAAGACAGTAAGTCTGAATATGGAGGCAGAGTGGCCCAGCTCAGGAAAGCCTTTGGTTCTGATCCTTCTCACAACTTCAGCAAGCCCCCTTTACCTGCCAAACCTGCTCATCTACTGTCCAGAGGCACGTCGTCGATCCCTTAACATGCCGGCTTTGAGACAATGCTGTGACCCCAAAGAGACTGATGGACTGAATCGTGTTACGAGTACTATGAGGGAGTCGCTCCAGACACAAGACATTTGTGGTCCAGGCTCAAGGCCATCTGAAGGCGAAACAGGACTTTGTCACTTTATTGACACTTTATGTTTTGCATTGCTTCCAGAAAATGTATGTTGCGTGACACAAAAAGAAAAAATGAGAGAACATTTTCGCATTACTTCATAATATACGGTGCACAAACTGGACAAAACATTAGGTGCACCATATTCAAGGGATGTCCCCAACATTTTGGCAACATTATTTAGCTAAACACCCAGTTTAGGAATGCATCAGTATACACCTGACCACATTACACATGAACATTTGTCTGATTGGGTCTATCGTGAGCATTGTAAATTTCACTGAGACAGTATTGCTGTATGGAAATCTAATGAGGACAAATATGTACATGAAACATCCAGTGCACAAGTTGGATCTTTCATTAATACTCAACCAACATGCCGTCACAGTACAAGTGTGTTGAAACTTCACAACGGTTTCATTTGTTGTCAAGTATACTGGTGAACATAGCCAGTGGTCTAATAATATCAAATATTTACAGACCAAACTTTACTGTGTCCCTTTAGGGGGGAATCCAGAAAACGCAAAACCCACATCAAAACAAAAGTTGCATTGCCATTGAGTTACGTGGAAAAAGACATATTGTGTTGTATTCAGTGTTGCATTCTCATGTGTTGGAAATTGTATCCACTAGTCCCATATTTTCGTTCTGATAGGGTTAGACAAGGAGGTTGTTGATAGTGGCCGGCTCGCACAATGATTATCTATTCAGCAAGAAAACAGCCCACCAGAGATCAAACAGAGAGCACATAAAGCTGATTAGCATGTGGTTAAGACGCAGAGACAGAGGGCGAGACGCTCGGGGAGACGGAGCAAATGCGAGTTGGGTCACGGGGAAGCAACACGTCACGGCCGACTCATTAAAGCTCCTCACAGCATTCCCTCACCACCTCCACACCCTCAGCCTCAGGATTTGCCGTCCTAGTGTGTGTGTGTGTGTGTGTGTGTGTGTGTGTGTGTGTGTGTGTGTGTGTGTGTGTGTGTGTGTGTGTGTGTGTGTGTGTGTGTGTGTGTGTGCGTTCCTGTGCACCCGCCCCATATCTCGGATCATGTGACTAGACACACGCACGCAGTGTGAAAAGGCCCACTATATTTAGCAGGGCAGTGTAGGGTTTCCCAGCCAGCCAGCCAGGCAGGCATTGTGGAGAGGGCGGTCAACTTTGCCGCACAAGAAAGTGCACATCATATCAAGTGTGAGAGGCAAGAGTGTGCAGGTGCTTCTTTTATGCCTCTCTGGCCCAGAGGGAGAAATCGGGACACTTCTTGTGTTGTGACAAAGCACCTGTCAAAGATCACATGCTGTACACCTGAGACCGTTTACTTCCACATTGAAGTCATTGTGGAGAAACGGGAGATCAAACTGGGAAGCTGCAGCTCACTTGGACATAGAGAGCACCTTCTTTCTCACAGATGTTTAATATGCACTAATCTGCCAATGCAGGTAATACTAAAATAGTAAATTCATACATATAGTGGAACATCCTACAGTGGACATTTTTGTTGTACAGAGCACCTTGACTCAGGAGTGCTTTGAGTTATGCCACCATGCGAGTAAAGTGGGGGAAAAGTTGCTGATGCACTTTCAGCCGTTTAATGAGGGGTGCAAGCAGTCAAACGCAAAATGTGTGCATGCCATGGGAGAGCTACAGTAGGACAGAACTTGTTATAGCCAAACTCAACCCAAGATATCAAAACTTCCCGTTGTAACGCGGATACTATCTTTATTGGATACCGCTTGTGTTTCTACGATGTATATATTTATTCGAAAAATACTACGCTTACTCATCTACGGTGGCCGCCATAATAACATTGTGTGACGTCAATCAGGCCTTTCTTTCCACATAATTTACGACAAAACCAGACAGAGTTAGCATTCAGCATTGATAAGCTATAGAGCTGTCTGATTCGGCTTATCTAGCAAGCTAATGGCAGACATGCTGACTCACAACAGCCGGTCCCATCGGTCGGCGGCCGCTAGCTGCTAGCCGCCTTGGCCAACTGTCTGCAGTGTAATAGGTGAAACTTAATCTTCACACACAAACATGCAGTTGCTACCCATCCATCTTGAATAAATAACACTTCAATATTAATACATAAATAATAAATAAAACGTGTGGCTTTTTTGGTAATTACAAACTTTATTGACCTGTCTACTGCCAAACTATGATAATCGTGACATGAATTTGCTCATTTTTGGTATTTGAAAATCTCACAAAATGTCTAATCCAATCTATTCAAATGTTATTACAGGATAGCAAAACTAGAAACAGGTTACATGTTCAGACTCGTGGGGGCATATAGAGTATACTATTGCAGTGTTTTAATTGATTCTTATGTGACGAAATCCACATTCACCGTTGTTTCAGTGTCTGGAGTGGTGTGGGCGGTGTTTCACTTGCTTGACACCTGACTCCCTCATTAAATATGAAGAATTTGATAGAGAGAAATTGTATTGCGTGATATAATTCTTGATCACTGAGGAACAATGTTTTTTTAATGATGATGATGATGATGATGATCATGAACTTCTGAAACGAGAGAATCAAAACTTTAACATAACTACGGTAGACAACAATGAAAGAAAATGGAAGAAGCCCGACGTTGATCATAAATATGACTACATTGAGAGAAAATATATTTTTAAAAATGTAATGAAAATTAACCAATATAAATAAACTCTTTGGTTTTGAATTGCGGTTGAACATTCTTTTTTTTTTTTTTAACAAACCAATGAAAGAGGCCTGGACAAAAATTATGGTACCCTTAATCTTTTGAAGAAATCATTGCCACTAAAAAAAGTATTTTTAACTTTTGGTGAGAATTATGCATGGCCCAGCAGGTATTTTGATCCACTCTTCTGCTCCAGTTATCTCAATGTTGAAGAATCAATTTAAAAGAATCTTGGAGAATGTCCTCTGAGTACCATCATTGAGTACAGCCTATTTCATTTGGTTTTTTGTTTTTGTTGTTTTAATGTATATATGTTAAACCACAATTCAAAAGCAATGTCTGATGTTCATTGAATGTTGTTATTATATTCATGTTCATTGACATATATGACTTTTCATCATTTAAAATGAATTGAGGGGGGCATGGGGGATCCCAACAGACTTTGGGCACCTAACTGGTCTCAAGCCATTCACAGTTTTTTTCCCAGCCAAACATAACAATACAAGACAAGACAAAAACACCGCCATGTCTGCTCAGTAAACATTTCTGTTTGAACTATAAATATCAAAAGAGATGATGACTCGCACGATTGAAAACCCATGATGAGTTAGCTGGTCTGTTGTGTGTATCAAAGCAGCAGCTTTGTCCTTTCTTCTGTGGAAATGAAACTAAAAAACGTTTAGGGTTAAGCAGTTTAAATGAAACTCTCTCAATTTTCACAATGAATACCATTTTTCTACCAACATTTGAAGTACACTGAAATCATCTGAAGTTTGATATGAAAAAGGTCATTATAATTTAATAAGAACTGTTATGAGAAGATTTGAGCACATAGTCTCAACATAATGGTGAAGTACAGATGAATATTTATGTATTGTTGATTTAATGTATTTTCCACATGTTACAGACCATTTAATAAAACTGTAATGAAAGTGGTATTTTATCACCCATTAGTAATATATATTCATTATAAAACCAGTAAAATTCTATATCACTTCATGATTTATCACTCGGGTAAAAAGGAAACACTCTTGAGGGTGATGCAAATGGAGGAGCGAAGGCCGCTTGGAGCTGAATCCTCGGTGGTAACAATCGATTCCGCATCATGAGATGGCGTGACAAGAGGCCGTGATGAACTATCCCTGCAGGCAGGCAGACTTTATCAGCGTGCTTTGCTTAACTTCCTGGAGCCACGGTGGCTTTTTTCCCCCTCTCTGCAACCCGCAGCAGGCTAAAGATTAACAGAATTTTGTGCACACATTATCTCCGAGAGAGAACGCCATCTGACCTTGCCTAAAATGGCAGCCAAATGTGTGAAATGGTTCTTAATGGTTAAAGGAGACCGATTCTCACATCTCTTTTTTTTTCACAGTTTAAAACAGCCAAAAACATGAACGTGAAATATTCGTGTCAAAATGACGCATGGATCAAGAATAACGGTGCACCTGACATCTGCTGTATCTTCTTTGTTTTGATTGGGTGGGTGGTCCTGCCTCATGCAAGTATATGACCTCCAACAATGCCCCATATACTTCCGGGCCAGACGTAAAATAATGCAAATTGTGGAGGCAGCACGTCATACATACAATACGCTGTGTGTGTGGTGCTCTACGACTCAACACACAAAGACACATAAACTGCGTCAATAACTTTTGAAAGCAATCAATATTTGCCCCTGATCAGAAAATAAGCTGTTAAAGATGCTATAAAGAGAGGCTATAAATACGCTATAAATATATAGATTTGCTTCTGAATACATGTTGCTAACTGTTGATGTTTGATGATTGAGTCGTGATGACGAGCTTAGTTTAGTGATTGTTGTGTTTACTTGGAGACATTGCAGGATGTCTGTTCGTAAATTTGTTGTTGGCCTTTTTGGGCGTTGACTGGAATGAAGAACTGCTGTTTTGTGAGAACTCAATAAATAACATTGTCCTTCCGTCCCCCTTTGCAGAATCTTTCGACACTGTCAACATAGGTGACGTCAAACAGAAGAGATGCACTTAGGGTTAAGAAGTGTCTGGGGAAATGAAGCTTCTGTGGACATACGGCGGTGTGATCACCAAAGTAGCTTAATTGCTCAAAAGCTATTTGATGTTGATGACAAGGACCCGATGTCCATGCAGCTGAGAAATGTGGTTCAACTAGTCATGCCACTAATTGCAACAGCGCTCCGCCCAATAGTGGTCGCACCTCTGCATGATAGTAATTCAGATAGTATCCCAGCATGGCCAATCATGTCATGAGTGGGAGGTATTCTATACCAGTGTCTTCACTGTTACATAACAGTGGAGTGGAAATGCAAACTTCACTGAAGCATTTTTCAGATAGTTTGGATTCAAACACACATTTTCAGAACTGTGCCACCTCCAAAGACCCCAACACTGGTATAGTGGACAACCAATTATAAGGACAGTTTTCCAAAAGTCCCCTGTAAATAAATGTTCACTGAAGATGACAACATTTTAAGAGCATTTGTAATCGTTATGTTGCTGTGTGTGCCTAATATTGAGGCTGCTCAGTCTACAATTGGACAAGGAGAAAATCGATCCATTGTTTTTATTGATGCGTGTGACTTTCTTTGAGTGGGTTAGGGTGAAGCTGTTTTTGGAAGATGGCCTCATCTAAATCCATCTTTAATAGCTTAAAAGGTCAAAGGTCAAGAATCCCCTTTGACCCAGTGTCACCAAAATACAACCAGAGGGCAGATGAGGCTGAACTTTTCAAGGAAGTAGAGACATGGGTGGGGAGGGGGTACTGCAGTGGGCTGGCCCCACGAGAGGCCTAGTGGTTAGGCCTCACAGTTCTGAGGTTCGAATCTCTACTGCGGCCTTAATCCAGCAGTGCTTGCGTGGAAAAAAACAATGCATCTTACTTTAATTGAAGACTCAAAATCACCCATAGGTGTGTTTATGTGTCCTGCGATTGACTAGCGACTAATCCCGGCTGCACCGGCCACTCACTCAAAGTCAGTTGGCAAGAATGGAGACAAGCGTAAGAGAAAATTGATGGCGTGCCGTTGTTTAAAAAGACACACAATGAATTGCAGTGGCCAGAATCGCAGAGGTCTGGCTCGCAAACGAGGGTCCGCCCAGCCTCCGTTGCAGGTTGCAAGGAGCAGGCTGGCAGTGTTCCACTGCAGTGCGAGAGGAGTTGCTGCCAACATATGTAGGCGCCACGGGGTTGCTTGATTGCACGCACGGAGCGGCGGCAACTGATGCGAGCGTCATTCATTCCGGCCGGCGCGCACTCCCGCGCCTGCCTGGCTGTCTCAATGCATTTCTATCACCTTCATCACGCTACTCTCAGGAACTCACACTCATCTCTTCTCTTTCTTTGTTTGACCCACGTTATCTCCATCCCCTGCTGTCCGTCTCCCCGTCCTCCTCCCTGCGTGTCACTCTTTCTCTTTTTTCCCCTCCTGTGGCCTGCTTTTCATCCCTCCCAGTTCCACCCCCCCTCGTCCCACTCACCCCCACCTCCTCCTCCCTCTCTGCCCTTCACCAAGTCTCTTTCAAGCCCCCCTACGCACCCCCGTTCACCCTCCACCTTCTCTCCCTCTGCCTGGATCCGCTTTCGACCCCCACCCCTCGTCCTCCTCCCTGTCCCCTGTTCAATCCCTTTTCCTCCCCCTTTCTTTCCTGCCATCTTGCAGGCCAGTGGAGCCAGACTGCAGGCGTTCAGGGAGTCACTGGACCTGCTGGGCAGCGGGTGACACAGATTTCCGGTGTGTGTATGTGCATGTGTGCGCATGTGTGCGTGCGTGACGAAAAAAGGGAGGGGGGGGGGATTAGGCTCCAAATCACTAGAAAGGCACCAACGAGGGGGAAGAGGAAGAAAAAGCTGCGGCTCCAAGAATGTTGCTCTTGTGCGAGAGCCGCAGAATGATGAGTGTGAGGACTTCAGTGGAAGATTGTGTGTTTGTCATTCAGAGCGAGTGTTGTAATTGCATGATGTTGGAGCTCGCTGCTGTTCTCCATGAGTTGGCAGTGTCCTGCGTTGGCTGGCGTGCTGCGCCTCTCTCGCTCGCGCTCTCGCTCTCTCTCTCGCCTGCCTGACAAACACACACAACCCCCCACCCCCACAGATGCACGCACACACGCACACACAGTCCCTCTGCGATCCCCCCTGACTGAAGGCGCACAGGAAGTGCAGCCGTGGCCCAATTATAGCGTGACACCTCAGGCCGACCGTTGCCATGGTTACGTCTTCCCTGAGGTCCCCTGGAGTGTGGCGCTGAGGAAGAAGGTCTTATCACATCAGCCATCGTTACGGCAACAAGCGAAAAACCCACACGGCCCAGCTTGCTCTAAGATCTCTTTCTTATGTGGAGTTGTGAATAAAAAGCACATTGCGTCACAATGTGTGCGTAGACGTGAATGGAGATTGTTTGTGATGTGTGTCAGCTTAGGTGTGCCGGCCAAGCAGCGTGTAGGTGTGCTTGTGCGAGTGTGTGTGTGTCTGTAGGCTGGTGATAAGGCTCTCTGCCACGCCATTAGGTGACTCATAATCTACACACACACGCAAGTACACATGCGTGCACATGTATCAGCGGAAGCACGGTGGCCAACAAACACATCCACCCAATTAAATATGAGTACAAGCGTGTAGACAAGCGCGCATGGCCAATTTCTTTTATTTCAAAAGGGCAAACAGATCTATACAGTACAAGTTGCACATGAAATAATTTAGACGACTCGCTTACTGATGATGCGGTGACAACAGAATCGAGAGTCCCCCGTTAGAAACAAAACATTTGGCTCTTTTTTTTTTTTTCTCTTCTTCTTTCTTTTAAACGGCTGCAACACAATACATCCAAACTGGAAAGGGATGTAAAAAAGACATAATGTTGTTTCCCCCAATATTTACAGTCTATTTACAGCTTTTTTGTCATCGTCGATACAGTGACACCTTCTCTCCCCCTCCTCTCCAATTCACTGATTGTCAAAAGAAAGGATGGGAACGAGTGAGAACATTCTTGAACAGAGGTGCAGCCCTGCACTTAACATCATGTCCACGTCTTTGAACCAACATGGTGTCCAGTGTGTGTCTATGTGTGTGTGTGTGTGTGCGTGTGTGTCTGTGTGCGTGTGTGTGTGTGTCTGTGTGCGTGCCTGTGTGCACGCGTGCGTGTGTCTTTTACACTTCAGCTCTTCAACAATCATCCAAGCAGGATCCTGGGCCAACGCAGCAAACATTACTATCCGTCCAAGGCGCCGGCGCTTCTCTCCTGCGCCAGGCCCAAAGAAAAGTCGGAGCCTCTGAGGTCAAACGCGGACACTCTGCCCTCAAACCCGGGACCTCCCGGCTTCCTCTTCAGCTCCTCGCACTTCCTGTATTTACAGATCTGGTGTCCCCTCTTACGATTGCGGCAGCTGCTGCACTGTTCGCAGTTCGTCTGACGCCGACACGGAACGCACTCTCCGCAGCGCTTCCTCTTCCTCCTGCTGCCGCTGCCTCCGCCCAGAGAACCGGGAGAGTGGCCCTCGGCCACTAGGCCCTCTATGCCCTCGGCCCCCATCGCCGTGCTCCTCCAGTGGCCGCCCCCCATCTGGAAGCCAGCGAGAGGCAAGAGAGTGGGGCTGAAAGGGAACCAGGCACCCAGGTAGGGCTGGATGTCTGTCCTGCACCCGGGCGAGTCCTCTTCCTCCTCATCGGGCCCGGATGCTCCTCCCTCGCCGTCCCCCTTGCCTCCCTTCACCTCCGTCGCCTCCCTTTTAGCGGGCTGGCTGCTCTGCCCGCCCGAGCCGGCCTGTTCGGCGGCGGTAGGGGTCAACGCCAGCAGCCCCGCGCGCATCAGCAACTCTGCGGCGTGGGCCAGGTGAAGCCCGCTGGGCGACTCCCACATATCGGGCCAGGAGGGGGCCCGGCGAGGTTTGGTGGGGCCGGGCGGGGCCGCCTGCTGCTGGGCCGGCGAGGCTTGCATCAGGCCTTTGACGTCCATGCCTTGGGAAGGGCTGGCGATGTAATGGGACAGGCCGTAGGGGTGGCTGGAGCGCTTGAGGCTGGGTCTCAGAGGCTCGTTGGGGATTTTAGCGCTGCTGTTGGCTTGATCTGGCGAGGAAGGGCCAGCAATGTCTACTGCTGTGGACATAGCCGTGAATGTGGGCGGCGGTTTGTGTCCTTGTGTGTGCGCCGGAGGGGGGGAGGAGAGGAGAGCTGAGGTGAGGGAGAGAGGGACTGACGCCGGCGCGCGGGCTTGACAACTGTCCTGTTCCTTCAGCCAAAATGGCAAGCCTTGGCCTGTGTCCCTATTCCCATTCTCTGCAGCAGCCGTGGAGTCCTGGGGAGCAACACATGAACAGAGCGAAGGGAGGAGGGTTAAGAATAGAAATGTTGGGGGGAGAAAAACGCAGAGTAAACACAGCAGGCTAACATAGCTCAAGCCTCTCTTAGAATGTGACAAATGCATAACAACAACAACAACAACATCATCATCATAATGTCGATTGTTTGAAAATAAAGCTCCCAAAGGGAAGCTAACCGGCCCCTATGAGCATGAGCGCATGTGTTGCTGCTGATTTCCGCATACAGGGGGTTAGTATCCCTTTAAGAATTTCACGGTATATCAATGCAATCAATAACAGAGCGACAACAATATGCAAAGATATGCGCATATGCGCAGGTCAAATGTGGAGCGCGCTTTTCAAATACATTTTGACGACTGCTCTTATAAGTGCCAGCCATGCTTATGTGGCTTTCCGGGGCAACACGAAACACAGAAGCGTCCAAAGACAAGGCTGTCTTTTGTCTACTATCGACGGCGAGCAGCGGCGAGGTGCGCAACGATGCGGTGGCAGCGGATAGAGGAGGAAAAAAAAAACAAGCAGACTATATTCCGTGGACACGTTTATGGGCAAATACGCTTTAATCCAGCGATGGATACATGTAGCGGTCATCCGAGAGCACGGTGGGCTGTTTTACGCGTAGATTGGCGAGGCTTGTCGCTGTTTTCGACCGAGTTGAGGTTACCTAAGAAGACGACGCTCGGCCGACGCCACGGCGCGCTGACCACAGTCCGAGTGGTCGCTGCGACACGCACGGAAGGCGACAGCACAAAGCAGCACCAAGCAACCAGGAAGTGGCGTGGAAACATCTCGTCTTACCTCCTAAAACGCTCGTTCGAACACCGCTGTCAAAAAAGGCTTCGATGAAGTCATGAACTAATGGCGTTTGTGCTGGTTGTAGCGTACATAGACGGCCGAGCTGCCGATTCCTCCTCCACCTCTCCGTCCCGGAGGGTCTGCAAACACTCGGCACGGAATTTGGGGGCGTCGCTCAAAATGCGAAGTGGACTCTCGGTGGCGGCAGCCCGACCGACACCACCGAAGCGTGGTGGTCGTCGTGGTCACGACGTGCCACGGAAATGCACAGAAATGTTACAACACTAGCGGACGGACGTCAGCAATTGAAAACTCACACACGTGGGAAAAAAAGCTAACATGAAACATCCACAAGCCCGCAAGGTGTCATTAAACTTCTATTATCCATATGACCTCTATTTAAAAAATCAAATACTTAGATAAGTGTTATGTTGTTTTGGAAAAAAACGTGTTCATGTAACTTATGCATCACTTGCATTTTACAAGTATCATGTTGACCTGTGAAAATGTTCTATCAATTCCAGCTATAACCTTTAGTTAATATAATGTATGCATTGTTATCTTTATTGTATCCGTCAATGTCAGCCATGTATAGCGACTGGAAGAAGTTAATTGCTCTTGTGTTACATGGCAGAAGGTACAATTGACAAAACATAAGTGAATTTTTTGTTTGCCCGTGTGCGGTGATATTTTGCTAGTGTAAAACGTGTGCTTTGGATGATTAATGGTTGGAAAACACTGGATGACAAAAACAAATGACATTGCTATGCTGCCTATCTATATATACTGTCATTGTTGTTGTTAAGATTGAAACATATAAAGACGAGATATACACACGCAAACACACGCGCACACTCATTAGTATGGTTCCATTTTTAATTTCTTATTTCTTAAAATTGTGGTCTTTTAGTAAAACTTTATGTGACTGCTGTATACCAAATGACTATTTTGGATCATTATATTATTGTAATTATTGATATGTATTCAGAGATAGATTAAACTGCTTTAAAAATTATCCGTGTATTTAGGATCATTGTATTATTGTAATTACTGACATGTATTCAGAGATAGATTAAACCGAGTGATAGTGTCCGCAAAGATGCTCGCAAGAGTTTTGTGTTATATCAAGTTGAATAAGGTGACTTATTTGCTGTTTTATTTGAACTCTTACTCCTGATGCATGCTTTCCCTCGTGCAATGCCAACCCAACCAAATTACAAACAGTTCAAAACTTAATATTGAGGCAATGTATGCTGCCGGTCAGATTGCCCTATGACAGAGAAACATGGTCAGACGAGAACCGCTTTCGCAGGTGACTCCTCACGAGACGCAGAGTCCACTCCACCTCTTGCGAGAGTCCTGCTTGCATCTGGCACGCAGCCACATAAGCCTGGTCACGCGCCCGTGCGTGTGTGCGTGCGCGCGTGTCACTATAGCAGCAGGGGCCCCCACCAACACTCGTGAACACGCTCTGGACACGACTGCTCGTGTAAACACAGCGTCTTCTAGTGGTGACCACACATACTGACTGACGCGTCTTAAAATGGCCACTGGTGCTGGGGGTGGACACTGCAGAATGCAGCTCGCCACCCTTTTCATCTAGCGCGCGCGCACACACACACCAGGGTGGCTTGGGTCAGTGTTTGATGCAGTGGTTTCATGAATAAATATACCTTCGGTACTTTGATAGTACGGGCTTCCTAAGTTAAAAAAAAAAAAGAATGAGGTGTGCGTATCCAGGTCCCGCAAAAACAAAAAAACTTTATTCATGATACAGAAGCAGCACTGATTGACGTTTATTAGAAACAAACAGGATGATTTCAAGACCAACATCGAGCTCTTGGCTTAAAACGAGCAACATTCATCTTTGTAGTGTGTCTTGGAACAGTATTTAAGGCCATGAGTTCCCTTATATGAGGACAAAGGGAGTTTAGACACAAACCCTTCCAAAGCTTTAACTCTAGCACATCAGCTCTGACCATTCATCATCTCTCTGTAAATGTTTCATTTCATCGTAATACTTTCACTTTAGTTATTGCGGTAGTAGAGTCTAATGAGGCCTGCGTGATTTGTTGCGACGACATAATACAAGTGAGTTGTCCTTGCGACGCCATTACGCCACATAGACAAACAGGGAGACATGAAGGAGAAAGCGCCACAGTTGGGCTTGCTTGACTCAAACGTCCCTCTTCTTGATGATGAGAGGGCCCACATTGTCACCGGTTTCCTCGTTATGCTTGCTGTGGGCGCCGTCACAGTAAGGGAACTGCAAGAGAAGAGGAAAACCAGCTCATACGTCGGCTCCATAGCCTGAATCGATGCAATTTTGCTTTCAGTTCACAATATTAAGTGGTTAACTCATTTTAACACTTGTGTGGTAGTTACAGGGGAGTCCACTAAACAGAAAATTTTGCTTGTGAGTGACGGACGGATAAACTGCCTCATGCAAACACATCTTTCCTCTCATTTGGAAAACAGGGAGAGAGCAAGTGCCGAGTTATCCTTAAAAAAGCATGTTTTGATCAATTTAAATGTGTTTAAAGCATGTAGGAACCTTGTTCTTAAATCCAAAGAGAGTCTATCTCCAAACAGACAGCAACAACACGAGTAGAACAGTGGTGCTCAACACACATTTGTCGCCAAGAGAGACTCTTTGGCGTTGACTAAAAGAATAGCTTGCAAGCTGACCTTCTTTGACCTCCAACAGCGGCAGTACACAGCTTTGGTGCCAATGTCCTCCATGTCAAAGCTGTGCACCACTTTGGGACTGTCTTTGTTGATACATATGTTCACCGGGCCCTTCTTGCAACTCCGCCCACTCAGGTAACGGCTCACCAGGAAGCCTCCTACGGCTGCGACAACTGCCACAGGCACCGCGACCAGGAAATGCTCTGCAGGGACACAAAGTAACAGGCAAACATGCTGATTAGTTGGTTTTAGGCTTTAACGTGTGCGCTAGTGCTGGATTCACACTCGACACAAATGATGCAATACAATTTGGGGCTTTGTGAATGCAGATGTCTTACAGGGACGCAAACAAAACCATAGTACAGCTGTAAGGATTTGGAACCGTTGAAATCGGAAGGTCATGGTTATAGTGGAAGTCAACCTGAAACTCTTCTTTACAGAAATACGTTCTGTATGCCCCCTAGTCTAAATATGGCATTCTGATTAATATTGTGTTTGTGAGATATGAGGTAAGCAGCGAAATTCACCCGGTTTTATCCATCTCCGGGGCGGCCATTTTGTAACTTGCAGTCGGCTGAAAATGACATCAGAGCCAATCACTGTTCAGCTTTAGAACACCGATGAGCCGTGATTTCTTGTGGCCTGAGACCTGGCAACGGTGATCTCATTTAAAGTCAGCATAAAGTGGCAAAACAGCTGCCCCCTGAGACGGATAATAACAGGTGGATTTTGCTTGTTTAATTCATATTACACCAACAAAACATGAGTCAGAAAACTGTGTTTCGAATAGTGTTGCTTCACAGAACATAATTTGCAGAAAATTAGGGGGCTGATTTACCTTTTAAAGTACATGGAATGTAAAAAAGACAACCAGAGGTTGGAGACACTTTTTGTGCACCCCTATCATTATTGCATCTGTGTAACACAGGTAGAAACACTTGTTAAACTTCAGGCCATGGATCCTAAATGGGCTAATTTCTCCTATGACAAAGGCATCATTTTGAGACAAATACGCAAAACTTTTCACACTGACAAATGGGAATGTCGACATTGCCACAAAGGTATCGTGTCTGTAGACATTTTAAGAGGAATTTGCGGAGAGGCTTTTTTACGAGTCAGTGAGTGGTAAAACGCCTGCAGGGTAACGGGACCGCGCCGCCTGACAGGCTTAACAGGTCCCGTGATCAGCATTTTCACTCGAGAGGCACAAAGGCCAAGACATGGAGAGAAAGTTGGATCACCTTCAAAATACCCACTGCTTGGATATATGGCTCTTTGGCCATTTAACCGAGGCGAAATAGCTGTTAGCCAAGTATAAAAACATTTGTGTTTGCAGTGCTTTTCACGAAGCAGTTGTCAATCATTTTATGGGCCGATTTTACTTCCGGTTGTGTTCTGCAAATAAACCAAATAGACACTTAAAATGACCAAGCGTCAGGTGGCCGACATGATGGATTGTTTATTATTATTATTTTCAAGTTACAACGAAGCCAGTCGTAGCATGATACGCATTATAGTCGATCACTTTACCTTTGGACAACCTCATTCCCGAGCTGGCTGACAAGTGTGCGGTGGCCATGTTTTCTTGACGCTGCGTTATTTGGCGTCAGCGGCAAGGTCAATTGAATCGCGGCTGAGCGATTAGTGGACTCTGTCCTCTTTCTGCTAGCGTTGGTCTCGTCTTGTCTACGTCACCCCACAACACAGATGACGTCACAGAGAGTGTATGAAAGGCTTCAAAATCATACCTCGACACCACTTCCGCTTTCGCTTTGTCTCTTTTTCAAAGCGCATCAGTACCCCGATCATCAGATATAAAGTTACTTTGATGGAGCGATTTGCACCTGGCTATTCTCAGCATCTCCTTGCTTAGTCCAGATATCCTATATCCTAACTATGTTAAATATTGTGCAGTATTGTGCACGAGCATATGCCTCTTTTATGAACGTTTACAAGCAAGGAGGGTAACTGGCTTGACGAATCAGATCTTTGATGAAAATCAACGTTTGAATTATGAAGATATAGAACAAAACATTCCTTCAAATTTACATCTAATGTGTTTTGTAACGTTTTTTTCTCTACCGTGTAATCTTTTACTCATTGGTGTGTGAGTTATGGACGGAACGAAAGCGATTTGAAACGTAAATTGGGTTTTGATTGAAAAATAAGTTATACCATTTTAATAAACCTGACAAGAGCCACAAATACACTTGTCCATATCTGCCAAATCTCTTTGGAATAAACGCTACTTTGACAGTTATGAAACATTTTACACATTGTCATCATTGCCATCTTACACCACCAAACTCATTGCATCATACACTCTCGAACTGAGCCACAGCCACACTTATCAAATCGCAATCCCACTATACTGAATAGTTAACATGTACTAAAATGTACCCCTATCACACCCCATGTATCAAGATACTTGTCGAATCGTCATTTATTTGAGCTATGCACTTCTGCTACTAATGAGTGAAGCGCAAGATGTTAATAAAATTCCATAATCAGGCATGGCTTGGATTTGGGGCTATAGCCCCGTCAGAAATAATGGTAGGCCCAGGCAAGCTCTTCCGGTATTTTAGTGGATATTCTTATATATAATCCATCTTCATGAAACAATTCCCGACCCTGTAATTCCACGAGGCAACGTTTGGGGGCGACAGAACAATCTGCCATGTCCTCATAAAAATAATGTTAAAATGAGTCAACACAGAAGTCACAGGTTTTTATTACACAGTTTAATCAACACACAAAGCTCAACGAGCCTCTCAGGTAATTCAATATACAGAGGTTTTGTGCAAGAAGAGTGGGTTCTCCTTGCACTCAGAGCCCAAGCCAGTCCCAGAGCCATTTAGGATGTTAGCCTCTAAATTTAACAAAAACCAAACAACAAAAAGAAAATAAGCAACCTAAAGAGTTATCGGGCGGGGGTACAAACACAGGTTGAACTAGAAAAAAGAAAAATATTAAATACCCGGTACAGTTGTCCGTGTATATAATATCAACATGGGTGTTGTGTCATGTATTTAATAAAGAGTGTCCTTGGACTCAGTCAGTCTGCTTTCTTGACAGATGAGAATCAAAAAAGGAAAAAAAAGGAAACAAAGGATGGCGAGTGTGAAAATTCCCCCAATTTTGAGTGTCCCTCCACCCCCCAAAGATGTGAAAAATAAACAGGTCCCTTCAAATGTTTAGATGCTCAAAGGAATGCCTCAAGTAACTGACTATCTGGGATGGGCAGAAAAAGAGGAACCAAACCTGCAAGGAAACTAAAAAGGCAGTACAGATGTGAGCAATAAAAGCGTGGGTCACTGAAAAAGAGGCGCTTATTACCATTGCAAGGTTGATGTTAGTTCATGGTCAGGAGGGCATGTCAAGTGGTTGGGGAGGCAAGACAGAAAGAGATGAAGACATGGGGGGGGGGGGGGGGGACAACACATATGGGAGGGGCAGAGGTACTCTGGTGATGGGGAGGCGTGGCTCAATGAAAGCACTCCAACGGAAACCAGCGAGATCTTATTTTAAACATTTCTTTTGTTTGTATGTGTTTTTTTTTTGTTTGTTTTCTCTTTAAATCTCAAGCTTCCCAAACTTTTGTCATAGAACTGGTTGGCAATGATTTTGCTCCACCAACACTACATTGCATACTTTTGTGTCCATTCCCGGGCTATTTTGTTGTACCTGAAACAGACACATTGACAAATCATTAGAATTTGTTGTCATTCAATTAGGCTATGCACGACGACAAAAAGTTGAGGAGGCTAACTGCAAAATAAACCTTCGCTAGTTTACTAAATAACACATGGACATCAATGCTTTTTATTTTGAAGTTATGCCGTGCATATGATTTCCTTGCATACTTCACACTCAACGAAACCAAAATGCTGAGAAAACCTACTTTTCCCTGTCCGTCTTGTAGATACGGGCAATCTCTGGTACTAAGGGGTCATCCGGGTTTGGGTCACACAGAAGAGAGCAGATGGACAGGAGAACTGTGAAGGACATGTTAAAAGTTCATAAAACAGCACTTGAATTAGAAGTCAAATGAAATCATGTCACTTCACATATTGTAAAGGCAACTTTGATTCTTTAAAATCATATTTGTGAGGCAATTAGATGGGACGTCACCACAGACAGGGACAAAAAATCCAACTTAAAAGGTCATATTTTCTGTACCTGTGTACCCACATTATCATCATGTCATGTTATGGTTTTAATGATCCTATAAACACCAGGTATCTTTTTCTTTTTAGTCTAAATTTTCTATAATACTTGAAAAACCTTTGTAGAAGAACTTAATGCTTTTGATGAAAAATATAGTCTCCGAAATGACCACCAGTATGGCTTTAGAAACGAGCCATCATCTCTAGCAGAAATGGAATTTCTTGAAAATGCAGCTATGCCAGCAGATAAAAAGCAGTATGGTGTGGACGTATTGATTGAGTTACGCAAAGCATTTGATCATTGATTACTCATCACTCCTGCAGAAATGTCAACAATGTGGTATAAGAGATGCTGGATTTAAATTGATAAAAAGTTATTCAAATAATAGGTTTCAATCTGTCAAAAATAAATAATACTGAATCACATCTGAGAAGCGTAACGTGGGGTGTTGAAGTTATTTAAAATTGATCGAAATGATATTTGTACTCCCTCAAATATCTTAAAATTTGTAATTTTTGTTGATAATACAAATTTAATTTGCTCAGGGGATAACTTGAAACGAATAACAAAAACGGTAGAATGTGATAAGAAATATGCTTGATTTGAATAAGTTGTCATTAAAAGAAAATGAAGCGAAAGTGAAACTCATTGCAACCAAGGGGAGCAGTTTACCGGAAGTTCCTCGCACATTCGTTCCCCCATGATAGAGCTCCGGGAAAAAAGTGGATATGGGCTGATTGCTACTAGCTGCTAGAGGCCGGCAAAAGGCGACGTACAATACAGTGTCAGGCTAATGAAGTCTTTTTAGGGCTTTTGATTAGCAATTTAGCGTTATTTCAGGACGACATTGTCTTGTTGACATTGGTGGCAACAGTGTGTGAAACGTTGCAACTACAGTGCCTGTAAAAACAAGTCAAGCTAGTCGTTATGCTGCAAATTGCTTCTGCAAACGGCTTCAAAATAAAAGCGTCGAAGGGCACTACTGTGGCTGGAAAGAGTTTATTTTGAGATTGGCCAAGTTGAACGCATGTCTCGTCATGGATAACATGAGCAATTTCGTTGCTGCTGCCGACTTCACTTCTTCTTGACGGTATATATACACAAATGTAGGGAGGGAGGGGGAAGAGGCAGAAAAACACGCCTCGAGGGTTTTATTTGTTTATGACTCATTTCACCCCTACAATAAACAAAGTTCAGTGACTTCTCTCTGTACTCCTTTCACTACAAGTATCTATACGCTTGCGCCCGAGATGCCCATCGATCCATGGTGAGCAGCGAGGATTGTCTTATGTAACTAAGTTACATGAGACACTAAATAACATTGTAATGAAAGTATGCCTTTTAAGCAAATAAATTATAACCCCTCTGTACTGCCTAGGGACTGATAAACGTCAAAACAAAGTGTAACAATTTTGTTTCATAATCACACCCATGCATAATACTCCGATACTGATGACAGAAAGCCTTGCATTAATCATAACTGGCATCATTGGCCGCAGATTACCCAAATGTTGCCCAACAAATATCCTCCCTTTGATGAAAAGTCTATACACTGTTATTATAGTTGATGAAAGCTAAGGGAAAAAAACAAAAGTTGAAAAAAATAAATACATTAACAAGTGTTTAAAAAAAACAATAATAAATAAAAAAGATGAAAAGACACTGTGTTACAACTATAACTATATTGAGAATGCCCTTTTAGTCTTTGTAAATTCATCGAATACACGAGCTTTTAAGGTTGCTTTTAAATCCATGTTTTGTGGCTCGGCTGATTTTACGACAGCCATGAGGCATTCTGAGATTCAAACTGTCAAAACAGAATTGCAGTTTATGTAGTACGTGTTATCTCAATGCTGGGAAATACAGCACAAACTTATCACGAGACATCTAGTGCCCGTCCATTTGCATGATGTGTTTGATATCACTCCTCTTTTGTCATTTTGAAAATCCGAAACACTTAGCTAAGACATTTAGCTAAGAAATTATTACTTGACACAGGCCAAAATGATTTGGGTAGAAATTAGCTGATAAATCATAGAAATTGATATGAAAGGCGATGACTGACACCCAACATCCTCATAACGCTGATTCCTAAGTAAGACTGCTTTGCTTGGTTCATAAAAATCTTGGACGTGTTTCTTTAAGAGTCTGAAGGTCAACATGAAACCGCCTACCTTTGGAGATGGTGAGAGCCGGAGACCACTGTGATCGCAGGATGTCAAGACAAATGCTGCCGTTGCTGTTGATATTTGGATGGTAGATTCTTGTGGTAAATGCAACCTAAAGAAGACACACCTAAGCGGGTTAATAGCGACACAGACAAGCTAAAGAAATTCTTGACTTATGTTATGCAATGAACAGGTCGATAATTTGCTGCTGTGCGTTTCTCTCTTGCGTACCTTTGGTGGTTTGAAGGGGTAGTCTGTGGGGAAGTGTATGGTCAAGAAGAAAACCCCGCCTTGATAAGGACTGTCATTCTAATGCAGGACACAAAGGTTTGGCGTGAAACAAACTCAAACAAGCTATAATGATGACAAGAAGCGAATGGAGTTGTCAAGTTGGAAGAAAGCTCTGAGGTGAATACTTACAGGCCCCATTATTGTGGCTTGCCAATGAAAACCTGAAACACAGGAATTGATTAGGAGGGCACAGTAGTTGGGGAATTATTTTGCTATTTATGTATTTAATTTTGACACAAACGTACATCAAAAGTATTGCTTTGGGAAATGTATTGATTTATTATGGTGCTAATTTATGAATATTTGAATTTGCATGTTCCTCTAACATTTGTACATGTAATATTTTAACATGGCAATGGAAGTCTACCAGTGAGCTACTTGTAACGCCACAAGAGAATACCAACATTTTGGAAACAGCACTAAATATTACGGGTCGTGTCAAAGTAAAATTGATGATTTTTTTTATTTTACTTTAGTTTTCGTATTCTATCTTATGTGATTGTAGTGTTGGTGAGGGTAAGTACAATTTTATTTAGTTACACCAAATGGGAAAAAACCCAATAAATTAATTAATGACTTGAGAGAAACAACAAATAACTTATACAACAATAAACAACAAATAACTATACAAACATATTACGGAACTTTTATTTTAAACAGTATATATATTTTGAACATTCTTAGGGAGCACAATTTCAACCCAGTGTGTCAACAGCTGAATTATACTGATTAGGCATGGACTCATTGGTATGCTGTCGTAGCGCTTAGCTTCCGCTCAGCCTCTCCCAAAGGCTGTCAGTTTGTGAACTATTGCCCCTTTTCCCAATGAACAAATGGGCTCAGCTCAAATCTGCTTGGCTGCAATAGCCCAACCTCGAAAAAAAAATTTCTAATACAACGCCTGACGAGAAAAAAGAATCAATGTCAATGTCTGTGATTAAACTGTAAGAAACCGCCTTAAGGAAGTAAGATTTGCATAAAGAAAAAAGTTAAACAAAAGCCATCATTAAAACCTAAACAGAAAAAAAAGAAGAAAAGAAATAAGCCCTAAAGAAAAGCAATCGTGAGAAAGTCATATTCTGTGAAGAATGGTGAATCTGCATTGGGCAAGGGGATGATGCTGGAACTTGAGTTTGTTCCTGTTCCAATGAGATTTAGGAAGACAACTGCCCGAAGAAAACATGCAAATTTCCAGTCAATGATGATGTGGAGCTGCATGTCAGGTAAAGGCACTGGGGAGATGATGGCAGTCATTGCGTCTTTGATAAATGTATTTATAATAAAAAATAAATAAACTGCCAAAGGCTAGCACATTATTATTATTATATAAAAAAAATATTATCTGTAGTCTGGCAATACAAATCTTGTGCCAATGTCGATACCAAGGATAAAGTTTGAATCCCATTCTGCTGCAATTTGACTTGACAGGCAGCTGTTCTGATTTTGGTGGCTCAAGTACATAAAATGTATAATTTATAATAAATAAAAAAAATAATAATAAAAACCCTGTCAAAGGACTCTCTGCCAACGCTTAACTGCAAACATTGTAGTAAAAATCTCAGGCTAACTTCACTATTTTAGCATTCTGTTACATTTTTCAACACATTATCCACTCGTCAATGCAGCACTATTGTTACTTTAAAGTTACTTTATTTTAAAAATGGATGACATCGTTTGTTTCTGGGCTTGTGCGGGTTTATACATGTATACGCAGTGTATATTCATAGCAATGAATTTGGCACGTACAGGTTTAAGGTTTGTCTTTGGTTGCAGGTGATGTGGATCAATTTACTTTATTGTACCACTTAACGTCATTCTGCGACAAGTTAGGCATGTTTTGAACTGAACTTGTGAATAATGCAGTCATTCTGCTTGGAAATGAACAGACCAATCTGGTAGAGCCCACATAACGATAGTGCATAGTCAACCATACTGTATAGTTGAAATACAATCAAATACAGTATGCTGCGAGTCTTAAATTTGATAGACGCGGTTATAATTTAAAAACTTGGGAAAAACTATTCAGTCAATACTTTTTAAGGAAACCCCGTTCATAATAGAATGTATCAAAATCAACTATTGTGGACATGAGTTTTGGTAGTATGGTGATAAACT
The DNA here is from genome assembly GCF_033458585.1 of Syngnathus typhle. NCBI lineage: Eukaryota > Metazoa > Chordata > Actinopteri > Syngnathiformes > Syngnathidae > Syngnathus > Syngnathus typhle. The sequence continues at coordinate 8,738,853 of NC_083738.1, read as the reverse complement.
TACTGTCATCTCCTACTGGACCAGCAGAACACTGGGCTGGGGGATCACGTGCGAAGTCATTCAATTCCTAACACAAACAAAATAGCAGAATGGTCCGTCAAGAAGTAAAATCATCTGCATTGGAATTCAAGTACAAAGCAGTATAGTTCAAATCATTTTTTTACCAGACACCTATACTATAGATAAAAAAAATCTATCCATCCATCCGTGCACAAATGAGTCGTAATTTGTTCATTCATTTGATTGGTCATGGCATACTAATAATCAATTTATAACTTACGGACTCCAATGAGATGGTGTGACGTCACCAAAACTCCATCCCATACAGACAAAATAGCATGTTGGAATGTTGTTTATAATTCTCATCCGACCACAATCAAAGTCACTTGATCTATCCTTGCGCAATTTATCCGGGAAAGGCGTTTTGATCAATGATGAAATCTAGTTGAAGAACAGTCCAAAATAAAAATGTAATGAGCACCTTTTTGGTATGTAGAGAGGAAAGATTTTTGCATGAAAGTGTAAGGAGTAGGAGTAAAAACTAGGCTGAAAAATAACAACTCCACTTAAGGTAATGAAGTATTTTTACTTTGCTACTTGACACCTCTGCAGACCGACCAGCTTGAAGGGGAAATGGCAGTTGAAGCGAAAACCTGCTTCCTGCTAAGAAATCACGCTTCCTACTAATGGATGGCAGGATGACAAAAGTGGACAGTGACAACATACATGTTGTATGTTTACATTCTTTCTGAATGTTCTGTCACTTCAGACGATGTGGCAATGATTGGATGCAGTCAACAAAGCCCAGCTAGACTTTTTTTTTTAATTATTTCACTCCTAGCCTGTCACGCACTTACGACAGCTATCAAAGGGAGTTTGATCATTTGTTGGATGCCGCCGGAAGGAGCGGGGACACAAGCTCAGCTTTGTGCAAACTTGCAAATAGGATGACAAAAGTGGATGGATTTAATATTGGACCCAAAGAATAACCAGTTCAGAAAATCGATAGACGATTGGAAAACCACCTTTGGATCTGCCGCTAGCCAGTGTACGGCAAGGGATCATGGAGATTAGATTTATTTCAACCTAAAACTAACATGTACGATTCAAGCAAGTGGCCATCAATACATAGAGCCTAAACTGCAGTGTTGAAGAGCTCCATAGCTGAAGGTTTGATGTTTTTAACAACCCAATCCGCCTCAAAATGGCAAAATAAATCAATGAGTGATAATGGAAAGAGCAAAACACAAAAATTATCTGTTCCATATCTACGGTCCCGGCAACTGGCGCCTAAGAATAGGCACGTAAGCTAACCCATCCTGTTTTATGCCGCTATTTGCAACACTAGCATGTGCAAGAACTAACCTAGATTCTGTCACTGGCCACAATGTAATGTGAGATTATGTAATAATGTGATTCTACTTAAGGTAAGCCATTTGGGGAAGACAAAAAAACATTCCGTGGTTAGAAAACGGCAACAATGTGTCTACATTTTTAAATAAATGAATATCTGGCTTATTAAAACATCTTGAGCAATGTAAGATGTGGATAAAACGTTAAGTCTATATATTTTCAAAATAATAAAGACTTGGTAGAGTTATTGCAACAGCTTCCGATCAGGAATTCAAATGGACCTGCAGCTTCGAGATTGAATCCACACTATTGGCTAATACTCGCGTTGCTGGAAGGATATGGCAGGTCGTGACGCGGTGCCGTAATATGGATGCCGCCGCAACCGTGCAAGCAAGTCATCCTGGGTTAGCGCGCATAAAAAGTGGGGCAGGGGGTCTTCAGACTTTATGGATCCTGCATACTCCTGGTGTTGTAATATCTATCCATCCGTACCGCTTATTCTCATGAGGGTTAGCAGTAGACGGGGTACACCCTGATCTGGTTGCCAGCCAATCGCAGGGCACACATAAACAAACAACCATTCACACTCTAAACCACACTACATAATTCCTGTTGTTTGAAATAAATTACACAGTTTCAAGGTGACTTTTTCCAACTCCATTTTATCCTAATTTTACAAATCTCATATGACTACATGACAAAACTAATTGTGATATCTTGGAGTTGAAATATGTATATCATAGGAAAGCTAGCATCTTCCTATTTTTTTCTTTTTTACAATGCCAAAATCTAATTTGGTCAATTTGCATCATAGTGAATTATTTTGCCATGACAGGTCACATTTACTTATCTAGAAACATTTTCATTGGGGCAATTTCAAACAATCCTATATGTTTAAACTGTAAACTTGGTGTTTGTTGTATCAAAAATATGCACATCAAATTAAAAAAAGCATTACTATCCTTTGCGCAACTTCACTTGACTAGCGAGTGTGTTTATAGCATGTGACACAATTATAAGTGTAGGTTCAAGGCTGTGTGTTTATGAACTTGGACCAGTAAGTCAAATATTATTTGTACTACTCAAGGTTTTAGGCGAGTTCAATCTAAAATGAAACCACTTTGAGAGGAAAGGAATTTCACCCAAAGCCTAAACTATAAAGCCATTTGAAGTATTGTATGTCACAGTGCCAGGTGAGCACAGTGCCTACGGTGAGCAAAATTTATAAGCATGCTGTAGGATGTAATCATGGTTGTAACTCGTGGGCATAAACTGTACAGGTACTTGTCATGTTTGCAACAAATAAGGCACAAATATGACAGAGGCCCTTCACAGGGCTAATGTCATGTTAGTAAGGTACCCTGACATTTATGCTTTAGCTTGTTTCGGGTTCTACGAGGCTTCGTACTGGACGTCTTAGGTGAGGAGCCAAGTCCGTGATACAACAATTTCAAAACGTGGGGCTTGCCGTGCGTTTCAGTCTAAAATAAGCACACACTTTCACTGTCTGGGTTTGTTCAAGGTCGCAAATGTTTACAAAATGTTTGCCAACAATTTCAGTGATTCTTCTTGTTGCAAGTAAATAAGTTCAAAATCCTCGTGACAACGAAGGCATATGGACGAACATCTGACGAACATCTCCGACCTTGAACGATCTCTGCTGAGAACGCAACATTCACTACCTTCAAAAACACTCGCAAATGTTCGCCCCTCAGTGGGTTAGGGGCTTTAGAAACAGCAGGTTGGATTGGCGCAGTATTCATAAACCTGTATAATTAATTCATTAGGGTTATCAAATACAGCGCCAAGTACAACATATATATACATATACACACATATGTATTTTTTTCCCCCGAACTGAAATAATCAAAGGATGACGGAAACAGAGGACAACTACCGTATTTTCCGCCCTATAAGGCGCACCTAAAAACCTAAATTTTTCTCAAAAACCAACAGTGCGCCTTATAGCCCGGTGCGCCTTATATATGGACCAAATTCCTAAATTTAAACTGGCCCAAAGCATTGTGTCATGAAATCAATCATAAGTGGCCCGCTGAAGACTATGAATCATGACTCAAAAAGACTATGGATCATTATTTTATGATTATAAAGTAATTTGTTTCCGTCTGAAGTTGAAATAAAAAAGATAAAATGGAGAATGATTTGATTTGGATTAAAAATCTGACATGATGCATTAATGGTGCGCCTTATAGTCCGGTGCGCCTTATATAAGGATAAAGTTTTAAAATGGGCCATTCATTGAAGGTGCGCCTTATAGGCCGGTCCGCCTTATAGGCCGGAAAATACGGTAATCAATTTGAAGAACTCTGTTGTTTAAGGTCCAGCTGGAACACACCTACTTCGCCTTGTAGTCACATAAAATATCTTTGTAAAAATATTTATATAACGTATGAAAGAGGGCAGGGTCAGAGTTCCACATTGACATGTAAAAGTCGGCTGCATAACACGGAATTGACTTGACCTGGAGTACTTGAACACAGACACACACAGAGACACACACACAAAAGACATTAGGTTTAGGATATTAAATTATTCTAAAAAAAATATACTAACAAGTATATATAGGTAATTAATTAATGTACTATAGAATATGGCAACCCTGCAAAATGCATATCTGCTAAGTGAAAGCCTACTTTTGGCCCATTCGTAATTCACATCAATACAGTGGAAGAAATCAGTAAAAGGTAGGTTTGAGTAAATATGGTTTTGATGAGGATGTTAAAGCCAGTATAAATCTATATCAGTTCATTAAGGAAGTGTGGGGAAGGTGTATTAAAGAAGAGAGGAAATGAGAAGTCACTCTGAAGGGCTGTTTTCCCTTTGTTGTTGTAGAGAGCTAGAAATGTAAGTGTGAGTTGTTTTTGGTTGTCGTTTTGTTATTAGTTGGTAGCTTATTCTTTGTTTTGAAATAAATGTTCGCTAAACAAAAACCTAAAATAATCATATATATATATATTTGGCAGAAACATCACCACCCCCAAAAAAAGTGTTAATTCATTGAAATTTGCGTTGTCTGCAAAAGGCAATCGCGTATTGCTTTAACGAATCGGCGCCATTACGCAATAGTACTGGTCCAGGTATGGCAGGTAGTGCCCGCGACAAAACAAAGCAGCACTGAGGCTATTTAGGGACTGATTGGCAGCAACTATGTTATTACAGACAAGGTCCACCTCAACTAGTAGCCGGGCATCTGTGCAAACGTTAGCTTCACTGTTAGCGAACGCAAATGCTACATATTCTATACCTTAGAAGATGTATGGTGGGCGAGTTAACACAATTTCGACAACGACTAGCTAATATTATCCCAGAAACGGTACGTCGTTGTCCTGCAGCTCGCCCGCTGTCATTACCGCGACATCAACGCGTGGGGCCTGCTAACATCATTTCCAGCTTTCCCAGGGTCGACTTCTGTGTCGAAGGCAAAACAAACAAAACTACAATCAGCCCCCACCCGAGTCCCGACACGACCACGTAAAATACCATTCAAGGTTGCGCATTGTCATATTAATGCGATGACAACAGCATAAGCAGCAGCTATTTGAGCTGACATCCGTCCTCGCGTCCGGACTGTCATGGTAGCAAACGAAAACGATACATTCTTATTTGACATTACAATCGAGTTATTTACTAAACGATCAAAATGTCCGATTATGACAACATCAAACCAAGCGGAAGGGGGTCATTGTTAATTTAGCTCACTTTAGCATAGCAGCTAGGTGAACAACTGTCAGATGTAGCGGCGAGTGGAGTCACTCCGATTAACAATAAAAATTAAAATAAAGATAGCTAGCATCGGATTCGAGATTTATCAAAGGGCTACTATTAACAACGAGCACCATTATTATCGAGTACAATCAAGTTTCACCTTCGCGATAATTTGTTAGCTTAGCTTCATCAGAGCAAGCATTAGTCTAACATCATCGTTAGCCAAGCACCGGGTCGCTTACGATGAGAAGGGGGAATGCAGACCGAGTGTTGTTCACACCGAAACACCAATACGTCTTAAAACAGCCTGACATATGGGCATCAAACGCGTTTGAATGATGCCCATGAAACATAACCATCCACGGGAAACGGCGACTTGAGTTAAAGCGATGTGGCCCGTTAGAGACACAGACAAGGGGCGCATTGCTCCAGCCGCAAACTGTCGTCGCTCGCTGGCTGGCTGACTGGTTGGACGTAGTTATCTGCCAAGTAAAGGCCAGTCGCGAGATATTGTGATAATACGAGAGATATTGTGCACAGCGTAATACATCTGAAATGACGGACAGCTAACGGACAGGATCGGAGTAAAATCCCCAACATAACTGCGAAATCCAGGGCCTCTGCGCTCACTTCCTTACCTTGTGGATTCTTTTCAGAGCCATTGTTGTGCTAGCGCTTCTGCCAGGCAAAACGTGCGGTTAAAATGGCGATTGATATCAGTCCGTTGATAATACACCGACGTAAATATCATAGACCACGACTAGAGTATACTTAGACGATCGTAGATCGCTACTCCAACCAGCTGCCTACAGAATTCCGAGTCGAAAATAAACGATAGCAGGAGCAGACCCGCGGTCCTTCCTCCTACTGCAGCAGCTACCAAATCACAGCGGGCCTGTGCCCACACAACAGGAACAACGGCAGAACATCCGCCCGCGCCCCTTCACAATAATACATTGGTCTCTCGTGTCACTTGTTTGACTTGTTTGGCACATTTAGTAGTCACGGTAGTCAGCCTCGCTTTTTCTTTGCAAATACGAGTGAGTGTCACTTTATTATTTTTTACACGACTAGAAGTTTGAAGTGCCCTTTGATCATTTGTAGTGATGGAGAAATACGTATTTTTCCACTCACTGTGCAGTCAGACTTCAGATAGGCAGACGAGTCGTGGTAAATTGCGTTTGGACATCAACAGGAAGACTTGCTGATCCGAAAGTACTGCTCAATGTGTCTTATCTTGTCAATTTTGTGCCAATAGACAAGTCTGTGCACAATAGACTTTAAAATAAACCATCCTTGAATCATATTGCACCCCATGTACTGAAGGTTGATACATTGAAGGTTTCCTTAAAGAGATGCAGACCAGGGGTATTTTTGATTTGGTGTTTTTACTTCACTGAGTGGTATATTAGGGTCCAGCTGGAACATGCCTATTTTGCCTTGTAGTCAAATAAAATAGGATATTCCTTTATTTGTAAGATACAAAGGGTTTTTCTACACCTCCTTTTCTAAGCAATCATCAACCCTAATAATATTGACAAAAATTCTTACACGCTGTGGGAGCTTGTTGCACTGTTGGTGTTAGTAACAAGCAGAAAGAAAATCTGTGACCACAGAGCATCGTTTTTAAACTGGCTTTCCCAGACAAACATAGTATTGTTGTGACACTCCAAACCAGTGGTTCTTAACCTTGAACAACATGAAGGCCCTGCAGCGCATAGTGAACACGTCTGGTAAGATTATTGGTGCTTCACTCCCCTCCCTGAAGGACATTTACACCTCCCATCTCACCCGCAAGGCGACCACGATTGTGAGTGATGTGAGTCACCCCGCTCACTCTTTGTTCGATCTTCTGCCCTCTGGGAAGAGGTACAGGAGCCTGCACTCCCGCACCACCAGACTCACCAACAGCTTCATTCTCCAGGCTATTAGGATCCTGAACTCTCATCCCCCTTCTGCGTAGCGTCCTGTACTTTTGCGCTATATTCTGACTGTCTGCTGTATGCACACTTGCTCCATTTTTGCTCCTCTTATTCATTGTGTTATTTGTTTATTTATTATTTATTGATCACTCTTATTGATTCATTGTTTGTGCCTTCTTGTTTTTATTTTTTTGTGTTGTATGTATATTATGTACAATGTCTTGTCACCGTGGGATACTGGGAACGTTATTTCGATTTCTTTGAGTGTCTTGGCATGAGAAGAAATTGACAATAAAGCAGACTTTGACTAATACGCATTTTGTTATTTGCCGATTGTATTAAACTATCACATTCATTGTCAGTCAAGAAGAGAAGAGGACTATTTGCATCGGATCCATAGTGCGCATGCGCAGTGATACTGCCTCCGTATGACGTCCAGTCCGCGATGGAGATTAAAAAACAAACAATAACACAGGTTTCTGTTCCTGTCTTTGGTAATGTCACCCTGTCTTTTTGTTCCACGTCTTTGTCGGTCAGTCCTGTTGTTGGTTTTGTTAGAGAGTTATGTTAGTTTACCATGTCTGTGTTTTGAGTTCCTCCAATGAACCCTGGTCCAAGCTGCACTTGGTCGCCCTGCTCCTTTCCACACTCCATCCGTGACAAGATTTTCTTCAAAATTGTTGTACCATGATTTTCTTCAAATAAATAAATAAATAAATGTAAAAAAATAAATAAAATTTAAATTGTACCCATGTATAATGCGCACCCCAGATTTTAGGACAATAAATTAGTTAAATTTTGCGCATTATACATGGAAAAAAAACGGTACTCAAAGCAATGTAATACAATAAACCGGCTAATTCTACCATTACTACCGGGAACACTTCTTTCATTTTTACTTATAAATGGCATTGAGTTCACACAAGAGGCTAAAGAATAGGGGTGTAAGGATTCATCGATACACATCGATTAATCGATATAATGCTCTACGATTTATTGGCATCGATGCTAAACGTAAACATCGATTTATATCGCCGTGTTTGACCTCGGACATTAGACGCGACTTTATTTTGAAATCCAGTTCATTGTTGCTTGCTTCCTTTTTCCGGGAGCAGTGAGCGGCGTGTTGTGCTGTGAGCAGAGCAGGCACGTGAAAGGGGAGCCGACAACTAGTACGCGGCTCCTGGGCTGGTGCTATGGCTAGTGTCCAAAAAGACGAGGAAATTTGCTCCCCTTTAGGCTTCAAGTCATTCGTTTGGAAGCACTTTGGATTCCAAAGAAAAGATGGATCAACGGACAAGACACGTGCAGTTTGTAAATCCTGCCATGCGGTGATCAAATATTCAGGGAGCACAAATCTCGCCGCACATTTAAAGAAAAAACACGACATCAAAGTTCAGTGTTAATATAAGCACTTTGTATACTACAATACTCTTGTAATTTCCTAAATAAAGAGTTTGCAGTACCTTGTTGATTTTGCGTATGAATTGTTATAAATCAGGATATTGTTCTATATTTTTTATTTAAAAAAATATATATATCGATCGTAGAGCACTATATCGCAATGTATCGTGAATGAATCTCAGCAGGCTTTAAGATATCGGCAAATATCGTATCGTGGTTCTTTGTATCGATATGATATCGTATCGTGACAAAACCCGCGATTTACACCCCTACTAAAGAATGGTTCATGTATTTCATCTATCGGCTTGTGGTTTGAGCTCCCGTGCGCTGACTGGATGTGAACACGTCCATTTAATTGAACGGAAGTAAGTGTACGTATTCCGCTTCGCATGCCAATGCCACGTTTTCAAGGACCCTTGATGTTGTAAACTAGCAAAGAATATACACAAGAGGGTGCAAAATGTTCCTTTCAGCAGTCTCCTTTACTCCACAGCCATACGTTATGATTGTACAAAGCCCGCAAATTAAGAATGGTCTGTAAACTTCGAGCTACAAAGAGGTGCAATGTCAAAGCAAAGCCCTCTCCAAGAAGCCTTGATGTTGTAAACTGGCAAAGAATATACACAAGAGGGTGCAAAATGTTCCTTTCAGCAGTCTCCTTTATTCCACAGCCATACGTTATGATTGTACAAAGCCCGCAAATCAAGAATGGTCTATAAACGTGGAGCTTCAACTTTGTGTCTCACAAATAGCTGGTGGGAGTCTCATATGTTTTGGGAAAAGGCAGACTGGTGTATCCATTCCCGAGTACAATGGCCAGACTTCCAGCGACGGGAATGATGTTCCATGACAGCGTCAGGGTGATGTCCTCGTGGGCCCTCAGTCCGTTTCCGTCATCGCAGAAGAACTATTTGGATTTTTGGTCTCTGAGGTACAGCGTGTCTTTTCCTCGATAGACAGTCTTGTCCCAAAGCATCACCTGGTTCAAAGCATTTTTTGGTGTCGCGTACTCGGCAAACACAAAGATATAGAGCTGGAGGACATTCCAGTTGAATGCCGGCTGCAAATTGGCCGAGAGGTCAAAGGTGATGTAAACCATATCACAGGGCTCCCCGAATCCGGTCACGTTGTAGACATTTCTCAGCATGACTTTGGTGACATGGATGTCCACGGGAACGCTTGTGTCGATCAACACGGTGGTGATATAACAGCCGAAGGCTAAGGTCATCATGACGTTGGTCGAGAAGTCGAAACAGTTGTTGGCTCTCGAACAAACAGAGTTCATGGCTTCGAAGGTGAAGATCGGCACCAGTCAAAATGAGGATCGGCACCAGTCAAAATGAGGCAAGCGCATCCGTATGCTATGCCAGCCTCTCTCATATGACACCGCTTTGCTCGGTATCGGAAGTGGCTTTCATATGTCACCGCGATGCTCGGTGCTCGGAGCGCGTTGCGGATTGGCTGTAGGTTCGCCAAACACGGAAGTGACGTTTGAAGCTTTCGAGCAAAGACATTTCACCAGCATTGTATTTATTTAGTTATTTTGCACGTTTGTGTCGCTGTATCCTATACCGTTTCAATGTGCAACTTTGCCATCAAAGCCTTACCTAGATAACAGAAATTGAATCAACATTCCTACTTCCTCTTTTTTTTTTTTTTTTTTTACAAGTGTGCTCTTTTGGCCTACCCTCCCTATTCAGGCGAAAGATTCCTGAATTTAACATTATTTTGCGCGTTACTCCCGATCAATCACTATGCCCTCTAATCCGCAGATTTTTTTCAATGCAACACAATACATTTTATATAGCGCTTTCAGTTTCCGTTGTGGGGAAGATGACGCAACACGACTCCTCATCGTCGAGAGGAGAGACCAGACTGCTCGCTCGGACGCACTGTCTGAGAACACACCCTCAGACGCAGCCATGTCAAAATTTTAAAGATATTATGCAATGCTCTATGATTTTTTAAAAGTGTAATGGACTATGGTGACCTGCAGACTTTCGGAAAAATCAATGCCGCCCCTTGTTGCTATGGAAACCCGGCAGCGCCGTCCTGGTGGTGCTCCAGATCTACATTGAAGTGTATATTCATACACCATGTTATTTATTATTTTTCAGGAAGATGGTGGAACAGTCATTGGCACACATTCATTTGATGTGCAATAAATACTGTCTAGTGTCTAGTAAATGCATTGCGGTGCAACATCATTATATACAGGGTGACCCCAAAAAGATGCGTACCCATGTTTTATTCAATAAAAAATCCATTTATTAACGGATGTCTTTTCTGTTGCAGGACGTGAAAGGTGAACCTATGGATGATCGTTTTTAGCTATAGTTGCCCCAAAAATGTCTTGGACAAATCAGCAGAAGATATTCTCCCTGGAGATCTATTTTGCAACAAAATCATACCAGAGTGTACAGATTCAGTTTCGAAAACGTTTCCATTGTCGCAACTTTCCACCAAAATCAACGATTGTTAGTTGGGTTACGAAGTTCAGAGAGCATGGGACTGTAGTGAACTTATGTTCTAAAGCCACAGGGGGAACTTATTCAGGCAGGAAAAAGACTGCAAGGACAGAAGAAAACATTGCTGCAGTGAGGGACTCAATAGAACCCAGCCCTAGGAAATCAGTGCGTAGACGCAGCCAAGAACTCGGAATGACAAGGGAGTCACTGCGGCGTGTTCTTACGTCAGATCTGCACCTATACCCATACAAGATCCAAATAAAGCAAAAACTAACTGATGCTGACAAGGAAAAGCGAGTAAAAATGTGTGAATGGTTCTGTAATGTGCTTGAAAATGACGAAAACAGGTTTGCTTGCAACGGAATGGTGGACATTTGGAACACATCTTGGGAAAGCCATAAATCGACTAAAAATTGACAGAAATAGCTGACATTCTGGTGAATGGTCTTCCATAAACTGAATAATGTGTGGTTGTAATTTGAAGTAAATAGCTTTTTAATCAAACTCACAATTGAAATTTTCATGTGTACGCATCTTTTTGGGTCACCCTGTATATAACAAATTGAATATTATATATATATATATATATATATATATATATATATATATATATATAATATACTACGTATAATATATATAATATAATATATAATATAACAAGGGAACAAAAAAATATATATAAATATATACATATATACTATATTCCAAAAAAACTTGGAAACCTGTCATGAACTCTTCAAATTATTAAAACACAGTCGTCCGACCTTTGTGAGGGGAAACCCTGTACTGTAGTGTAAACCTCCACAGGATGGCAGTAATTGACCGAGTGCGGGTGTGTCTATGCACGTACTCCGGCTTGAGCGTGAATATGCGTGGGAGTTCCTTCTCTCTGCATTCGGACCAGCTGCTCAACATTTGCTTTGCGGGGGCGTCATTGAGCGGTCGAGCCGGGGTTTCTTATTATTGGCGAGAACCTGCAGTCAACTCCACTCTCACCCATCTCTCATCTTCGCCAAAACAAGTCGGGGATTCAAGCATGCCTCCGTCTCCCCGGCCCCCGAATGTCAGCTGATCTCCCCCGACCGACAGAAGACGGAGATTCCGCCGAGATTCTGCCACTGCGACAGCCCGCATCCGCGCGTATCGTCGACACCTGCAGCAGAAAGACCAGACAAGACCACAGTGTGTGACAGAAGATCAGAGACCCGCCCCCGCACCCCCTGCACACATAGTCCCCCCTCGCTTCCGACCCCCAGGATGTCCGGCAGCAACGCAAGTCTCGCGGAGCGACTGATCAAATGTAGGCAATGATGCACGGCCAGTGACGGCAAATGTCCATTGTGTGCACACCGATTCAACGCTGATCACCCCCCTCACCGTTTCTTTCTCATATGTCTGTCTCGTGTTCATCTCTGCTTGTTATCTTAGCACCTATCACTCAATAAAGTCACCGTGCATGTGCCTGCCTCTCAACCTTTTTGGGGAGGGCGGGAGATGAGAAGTGGTGGGTGGGGAGTTGGAGAGAGGGGGGGGGGGGGTATCCGGCTCCATACGACACCATCAGGGTCTTCCCCTCGTTATTCTATTAGAATTCACTCCTGAGCGAGGCAATACCCCATTTTCCAAAGGGGGAGGAGGGGCGGGTGGTTTTCCAATGCACGGGCTCCGTGTACGCGCACCACTCCTAGCGGTGGTTGGCTGTTACTGAATAATACTCTCCAGAGTCACCCACGGAGTGATAGAGGGAGGCACAAGGCAGCGAGTGGGAGAGAGAGATGAGCGTCCTGTTTCAATGAACCGAAAAGCAGTGTGACGATGACAGCGAAAGGCAGACATAAAGGTAAAAGCAAAGACTGTCCTCGCGTGTGTTAAATGTGGCCACGGGGATGATGTTACGACGAGAAGAGAGAGGGAGGAAATGATGCTGCTACGGGGGGCATTTTACAACATTTCTGCTGATTATATACTGTATTTCTAATGTGCACGTCTTGTTTATGCGTGTGCGCGAGTCTGTTTATTCCAAAGGCATGGCCTACATTGGCGTTCTAGTTTTATTTTTAGACACAGTCAGATGATCGATTGCTTAGAAACGCTAGGTTACCTACAGTAAAAAGTTTTCCAGCTCAAGTGTGCAGCATCCTTTCGTGTTTTTGCGCCTATAAGCTCGACATCCCCAGCGTGGCCCTTTAAATCTCCCCACTGTCCTCTTTTCCTCGAGGCCTGCGCGTTCGAGAGTGGTTGCGTTTGTTACCGCGGCTCCAGCCTCTTCCTTAGCTCCCCTCATGTTTCCCTGACGGTCAAATGAGAGACAAAATGGAGTGAGAGGATGTGCTGGGCTGCAGATGAGAGCCCGTCGCCCGCCGCCAAGATGACGACGGCGATTCGTGCCGCACTAATTGTGTTATTGCATCATTGGATTATGGAATATTTAATGTGTTGATGACCGGAGAGGGTGTGTTTGTGCTTTACGCGTGGCTGGATATAGGAAGGAGGGCTTTGCACGGATTGTCGTGCGCGCATGTAACCACCACTACGGCTGACATGTTACACACGCACGCACCCACGCACGCACGCACGCAGCCTCTCTGTCTCATGCGACGATGCTTGGTCGACCCACTCGTAATAAAGTCAGAAGGTCTCGGTGCCGGAAGAAGCTGATCTGACAGCTGAACGCGTCGCTCGGGCATGCCCCGGTATTCCGTGCGTGCGTCGTACTCAGAAGGAGGGGGGCGGCGAGGGGGAAAGGCTTGCATTCTTTGCACGTAGACTTTTGGACTATATGAGCATGCACTTCCTCACCGTGTGCGTGAATTTCTACACGGAACATTTGCGCATGTGCACGGGCTTTGCTGGTATAGCATGGATTCCTTGAAATCGTTGATAATATTGAATGTCCCCGCCAGCAGCACTGTGGATGAGTGATTGCCTCACAGAAAGCTGTTATTCTGTCTTTTTCATTAAGCGGGTGGAACAGTCAGTTGCACACACTTTAATTTGATTTGCAATAAATACTGCACAGTAAATTCATTGCAGTACAAATATTTCATGCGGCAAAATATGCTAGTAGTCTGGGTTTCCTGAACTAGGTGATAATATTGAATGGTCCCCCCGCCCTTTAGGAACAGTGTGGATGAGTGGTTGCCTCACAGAAAGAGAGGTTTTGGCAGGGGCGTAGTTGAGGGTAGGAGCTGGGTGGGCTTTTCCGAATATGCCCTTTCTACCTCATTCCTCGCATTTTGTAGACGTTATAACAATCCCATCCCCTAGTTGTCTTTCCGAGCTGCAGTGAAAGCATCATGAACAGTCAGGGGCAGATGACCGGTCGGTCTCGCAAAAACCATGCATGCACTGAATTTGTACTCTAGAATCATACTTTGCGGCTATGGGGGTGGGGGGGTGTGGGGGGGGGGGTTCAAATGAAAGTGGAATCTTAGTATTAGTGGATGAAAAAATTAAATGATCTCAGTTCTTTTCCTTTATTCTGACTTCTTCAAACAATTCTCCCAGCTATAAAGGTTATATAGGTCATGTAAATATTTGGAAATTATTTACATTTGTCTTATTTTTTTATATCCCCAAAACATGACATTTGAACTGCAATGTGTGGACTTGATATCCAGTTTTGACAATTTGTCCTCCGCAACTTCTGAAATAATGGCCACCCAATGGAAACGTTGTGAGTCTGCTCCTGTTGGCCCGGAGGACACCGTATCCATGACTTCCAAAAGCAATTTGAAATACGGACTCATCAAATCATAGCACACTTTTCTACTTTGCATCAGTCCATTTCAGATGAGCTTGAGTGTAGACAAGCTGTTGATGTATCTGAGTGTTGTTAATACATATCAGCGGAGCTGCGCAAAATAATACCAGAGAAAATCCATGCAAGCACAGGGAGAACATGGCACTTCCACACAGAGAAATTATTGAACATTGCTTAAACAGAGCATGTGAATGATCACTTCGGGCAAACATGGTAGGCAACTGGTTAGCACATCCGCCTCACAGATCCGAGGTTGTAGGTTTGAATCCGGGATTTTGTCTTCTTGTGTGGAGTTTGCATGTTCTGCATGTGGGTTTTGTCCAAGTATTCTGTTTTCTGCCAAACATGATAACTGAAGATCAAGAAATATAGGTGTGCATGTGAGTATGAATAGTGGTTTGTCGATTTGTGCCTTGTGCTTGGCTGGCTACCAGTTTGGGGTCTACCACGCATCACGGAACTCAGGAATGTGTGAAAACAGGACATAAAGTAAAGTTCTTGTCTGTACATAATTTACTTAAAAATATGTGTCAGTTCAGGGTGTACCCTGAGCTCAACAGGCATCTAGTGTGGTATCGAAAATGGACGGACGGATAGATGGATGGTTGTTTGTTTCCTCCTCTCCTTAACTGAGTCCCCTTCCCACATACCATCATAACTCTCCCTCTGTGTTGTAAACATCTGGGCCACCAGAGCTCAGCTGCCTCCACATCAGAGCAATTGTGCAGCATATACACTCATGCATTAGTCGTAATAATGCACACACGCACGCAGACACACACACACACACACACACACACACACACACAGGACTCCACAAAGTTATTCATCACACCTGGTGAGAATGATTTAATGTGTTTGTGCTGAATGGGGATGGCAACATCAGTCACACAGACAGCCCTGTCGGTTAGACTGAGCCGGGTAGTTCCCATATTATGGATTTTAGCGCTGTTTGTCAGATAGAAGTGCGTGGAGATTGAGCCAAAGGACAAAACATACCCGCAGGAATGGACAGAAAGTGTGGGGGCGAGGTGAGAGTGTGAGAGAGAGGAGACTGCGTGAAAAGGCCACACAGGAGTCTTGCTGGAGCAAAGCACGGCAAAAGGATTGATCACTCGCGTCTTTCTGAATCACGCACCATAAAAATGACAATTTTCTCTGATTGTGAGTACCGAGAAATACTATTGCAGAATCAAATGCTAAGTGGTTCGTAAAGTTGGTTCGTATATAAGCACCATGTTTTGCCTCACAGTTCAATGTTCAATCTCAGTTCCAGTCCTCCTCTTTGGAGCTGTGAGTGTGCATGAATGCCCTGCAATTGACTCACCACTAGTCCAGTGTTTACCCCACTTCACTCCCAAATTCAACTGGGATACGCTGGAACTCACCCGCAACCCTAATCAGGGCAATATAACAGGGGTAGGTGGTCCGCGATCCTCTAGTGATCTGTGGCGGTATTGCAGGTCGTCCGAGAAATTGGAAATGGAAAATAATTGTAACACTTAAAAAATGGATTCATTATTTAGATCTGATTTATTTTCCAGCTAGTTTTGTGAATCATTTACCCATCCAAATGATGTCCCGATAATAATATAAATATCCTGTATAGGTAGGTCTATCCTTCTTTGGTGCAAAATGGATTAATATTCCGCCAAACCAGCGGTCCCCAAGTTGCTTCTTGATTATAATGGTGGCCCCTTGAACAAAACCAGTTGAAAGCCCCTGCTATATAAAATTAATAAGACCACATCATATCATAAAAATCTCCAAATGACATGGAAATGTCTGGCTGGAGGTTTAGTAAATACAAAAGAAAACAAAGCAATGTAATTATTTAGACAATTTCATTTGCACATTTAGTTATTTGACTTAGTTAATACCAAATTGTGACACTTCTAATATTGCTATAGAATAACAGAATAAAAGGAGACCACATCGCAACTGCACTGAGTCAGTTCATTTATGGTTGTGTGTAAACAAAACTGAATCAGCAACATGGCACCTACTGTGCAAGCATCCTTGGACACCGGCTCATAGTATGGGCTAATACGCCATACATGGTGGCTGGTAGCAAGCAAGGCGAAACAACTCAGCGCTGATGAAACCTGTTGATTGAAAAACAAATCTGTCCTTCTCCATTATGTCTTTAGTTGCCAAAAGGATCCTGCTCAAAGCTGCAAAGACTGATGATGCATTCATAAAATGTGGGCATTGGTGTTGAAACTCAACCTGAGCAAGCTTTATCAAATAATAGCATAATTCAGTTGTGTCATTTTATGAATATTGCTCGATAAATGCGGGGACCCACCTGTATTGTATCCATTTCTTATCAGTGTAAACAGAATACTTAGCATAAAACAAGCTGTTTTATGGCATCGCATTCAAATAAGTGTGGTCACACCGGGCTCTGTTGATGCGATGCTTACAAGAGGGATAAGAAAGCGCAAGGATGGGAGAGAAAATCAAATGGAAATGTTTTATGCCTCCATGAGCATAGGCTATTCGTTGTCTGTGGCAAAGCTACATTTCACTGGAATGCCCTCCAAAAGACTTTTGTTACAGTGCACATTTTGGTTTGTAAGCACAACTGTAGTTGGCAGTGTGAGTCATAGCTGCATTTCATTTCGCTGTACAAGAGTCGCAGTCTGACTCAAGGATCTGGCTTAGCGTGGCACATTGGTGATCTTCACTGATAATCGAGAAATTATGAACAAAAAAATAAATATAAATGAGCACACATTTCAGTACAGCTGAAATTAGGAAATTCTGTGAACAGTTTGGAAGAGCAGTCGGTCTTGGCAAAAATGTTTCAAGCTTACGTGACAAAGCAAAAATTGTGTCAGGAAACGCCTTCAGGAACATATGAACATTATTTGGGGTTTGTTTGGTTAATTCTGAACATATTCAAGTTATATGGGAGCGCGGACACATGTGCAACCACACTATCTCAGCTTTTTATTTCTAATTTCTCTCTCAAAACAATTTGAACAAAATTCAATTGAGTTGTACTGGCCACATTTATGGTGGTAAACGTTTTGCAAAGGTGTCATGTTTCTTCCGTCACAAAAAATGACCATTTTAAGAGGCGTGTGTAGACTTTTTTACTGAAATGTGATTCTTTTAATTTCATTTCTTAGCCATGCCACCCAATTGCCTGGCCACTTGTTCCTATTGGGAGCATTCAAAGGGCTCAATCATAACTTACGGCTCAGCTCGAATAAGAAAAGCCTAAGAGTACTGCACAGTTCTTTGAATGCATTTAATTTGAGACTTTCAAAAAATTGTTCATTTCATTAAAGTTTATACTAGTACATTGCAATGTACGTATCAGTTGATCAAAGCTTGCTCATAATTGCACACATGCATGCATGCATTCATGCATGCGCAAACCACCACTTCTGGCATGGCTTGGGGCACTCTGGCCATATTTCCTTTTAGTGCAACATGCTGCCCTATTCCCTCATGGTCGCCCCAAGGCCTTGTGTGAACTGCATTTAGGAGCATAAATCTGTTAGGTTTGCATGTTGTCATGTGAAGTAGGGGTCACACCTTGACAGGTATGTGTGTGCCTCGTGGAGAGGGTGGCAGGGCAATGTCTATTTATAGGGAAGGCACTCCACAGAGAAAGAGAGAGAGGGAAGCAGAGAGTGAGGGAGGTGTCGTCTAATGAGGGCAGGCTGTTATGGGATGAACTGTTGTTTTTGTGTGCGTGTGCGCGTATGTGCATGTTTGAATGTGTGCGTGAGGATACACAGATGGCTCTCAACGTGTGTAGAGTGCTGAATGACAAACGTAACTTTGCTTGTTTTCCTACCACAATCATCACCTTCAAATACCCATGGTCCTGTCACCTGACCTGGGCCAAAGATGTTGAATAAATACACACATGCGCGCACACACACGGATGCATACACTCACACAAGCACACTATTAAGAGTCACATAGTTCCCCCTTCAGTTTTCATACACTCCAGCTTTTGCTCCACTCCCATTTGTAATGGCTTAGTCTCATGCTTTCATCTGCCACTTCTTACCATTTGAATTTTTCATGCAGAGGAACAGAATATAGGATATTGGAAGGTGTGTGTTTGGGTGTATATCTGAGATGAAGGCAACTTACATGTAACGTCTTACATTCTGACGCTCACTTTTCATTCTAGTCGATGTGTCCATTCGTCCGTCCCACACAGAGACCAACAACCATCCGCACTCCCACTCACACCTATGGGCAATTTGGCCTACCAAGCATGTTTTTGGGATGTGGGAGGACACTGGAGGACACTGGAGGAGCCGGAGAAAACCCACGCAGGCACGAGATGAACATGCAAACTCCACACTGGGAGGGCCGGAGGTGGAATCGAACCCGCACCCTCCTAACTGTGAGGCGGACGTGCTAACCAGTTCTTCACCGTGCCACCCACATTAGGGCACAATGTTGCACAATTATAACAACCACTTGATTTTATACCTCTCTTCCATTTGCCAAACACAAAATCTAGAACTTAGAACAGATGACGAGACAGTTTCTGTTCTCACTTGATGTCTCTTCCTGCTGCAGCAGCACTGCTACTTGCCCATAGTGCTCTGTGACGTTGGAACTAATGAAACATCCCTCTAATTGATTTGAGCCATTATAAATAGTCGGAAAGTGGATTCTGATCAAATTCTGCTCCAGTTAGGGTATTTGACCAGCTCAAACAAATTTAGGGGCTTTGGTTGAAAGCCGTGTCATGGACTCGTCCTCGCTGCTCTGTGCTGTTTA
Source organism: Syngnathus typhle (assembly GCF_033458585.1). Taxonomy (NCBI): domain Eukaryota; kingdom Metazoa; phylum Chordata; class Actinopteri; order Syngnathiformes; family Syngnathidae; genus Syngnathus; species Syngnathus typhle. Next base: position 8,719,456 of record NC_083738.1, on the reverse strand, counting down.
GATTTTTGGCTGAGCTGGCAGCTTTGTCACTCAGAAGATTCCACACAGTTCAGCTGTGGAGAGCGAATCGGAGGACATACAGAACACAGTCGGACGTATGGATGTATGAATGAGAATATTCACACTCAAGTAGACTCAAGAAGTAGCTCCAAGTCATCTAATTTGTCAATCTGTAAGAGTAGGAGACAAATATCCCCATTTGGCAGGCAAATAATCTTTGTTTGTAAAATTGAAAAATATTTTAACACTCATTGGGACTTCAAATCCCATACAGGAGTTGGATAAATGAAGGTTTTGTTGTGTATCATTATATGTGTCAACGGGCCTTCAACATCATTCTAATGGGAATATAATTTGCCATTTTGTATGGACAATGATCAAAATAACTATCAGTATTCTCAGAGATGGTTTTAGAAGCAATGTAAATAGCTTTTCTATCTTCAGCAAAATATCCCTCCTTCACAATTTACAGTCCTCACTTGACCTAATGTAGCCCCCTATCCATCAAAACAATCAAAATTGGCTTGACACCCAAGGACTGTAATAAAGGTAGCCCAAAACGAAGATGAGAGCAAGTCGAGTCACTCATTTCAGGGTTGCAATACTAACATACTTGTTTTGGAAATATGGGAAGCCACTGGAGAAAACTCACTCAAGCGCAAGGATAACCAAACTCCACAAAGGAAGGCATAGACCTTTGAACCTTGATTTTTGAGGCGACGCACTCACCACTCGGCAGACCAGGTAACCACTAGTGCATCGTGCTACGCCTTCTAAAAAATATTTCTGCTATAATTCCTGTCAAGTATTTTAACTGCAGCACCTCCAGTCTTTCACAGAGTTTATATGTTTTGCCAACACAATCTGTTGCCGCACCCTGAAGACAGGGACCTGTATTAGGGTTCGTTTCAAGCATTAAATATTGATTTTAAATCTGTGAATAAAGTATAGTTAGGCTGCCTGCCTCAAGGACATGTAAGACAAACTAGCCCTTCTTCATGCCATTGTCTTTTTTTTTTCAATTTGAGTTTCTTTTTCTCATTCCATTTTTTTAATCCTCATCAATGTGATGTCACATTGTGTTGAGTGCCAAGAAAGGCACCTTCTAATAAAATACATTAGGCTTCGTTGCTAAAAGAGGCACAGAGCAGTTTTCTATAAAGCTCTTTTGCGCCCCCAAAACCGTGTGGCTATTAGTGCTGTATCCGTAAATTAAACTTTTATCAATGAGGCTCATTTGCATATAAGTGGGCAATCTCCCCGCCAATTACTGTACCTCATTTAAATACACGTAAACCACCAGTGCACCGAGACGCATTCTGCCTGGCGTTCGTGTTTGTAAATTAGATGCTATCTTTTTGCATCATTTTTACCGATTAGTGCCACGCAAGAGCGACAAAATCCTTTGGTGAATTCGGCCCCATCTGATTATGAATCAATTCATTTGGGGTTCATTTAGATTAAGGTGTCCACTTTCCATTTGACCAAATGTCATCACCATACAATTGCTCTAGTTGTCCCTGCACACTGTGCTTAACTCATTTCCTGCTTGCCAAATATGCATTGTATCTGTGTGGTTTGGCAAGAGGAACAACTTTGAGCTTCAAATTCTATTGTCTTTTTGAACTGAAATAAAAAGGACTTTGAAAAGGTCGGCTGTTGGTCGAAAAGGACATTAAAGCTACATTGGCTGGCAACCGGTTCAGAATGTCCCCCGCCTACTGCCCGATGACGGCTGGGATAGGCTCCAGCACGCCCGCGACCCCAGTGGGGACTAAGCGGTACAGAAAATGGATGGATGGATGGTCCTGAGTTGTTTTTTCTGCCAATGGTTTTTCCAAGTATTGTTTCTCTTCCAGAGCGGTGTCTCTGCTGCTCTTGACACTCTCATCCCTGCCCCATTTTCTCAAAGGGCTCTACATTTATGACTTGCACGCATGCACACACACACACACGCACACACACACACACACACACACACACACACACACGCACACACACACACACACACACACACACACGCACACACACACGCACACACACACACACACACACACACACACACACGCATGCACATACTCACAAACCAGCTCAGTGGTCTAGTGGTAGAGTGTCCGCCCTGAGACTGGAAGGTTGTGGGTTCATTCCCCGGTCGGGTCATACCAAAGACTATAAAAACGGGATCCATTGACTCCCAGCTTGGCACTCACCATTAAGGGTTGGAAATGGGGGGTTAGATCACCAAATGATTCCTGAGCGCGGCACCGCTGCTCCTCACCTCTCTCCAGGGGATGGATCAAATAGGAATGGGTTAAATGCAGAGGACACACTTCACCACACCCAGATGTGTGTGTGACGATCATTGGGACTTTAACTTAACTTTTAACTTAACAAACACATACACACACACACGCACGCACACAAGCCTTAGTTTTGCCTTAACTCAGGAACATGCACGTGTTGAGTTCAAGTACTGTCCAGTAGTATATGTACTAGCTTGTGTTCCCTGATTGTACTTGAACAGTACACCAACAGTACATTACTGGGCTATGAAGCTGAGTCACACACTGACCACAGCTTGTTCTCTTGTTTTTCAGAACTAACTCTGAAGTCACACGGATGAGTAACTTATACTTTTGTGTTTTCTCTAAAAGCGTGGTGTGGGCAAAGTTTTGTTTATTTGAATATTAATCATTCACAACCTGAAAGGAAAAGATGGTTTTAGCACTTGGTGTGAAGTGACAGAAAGCAGACGCTGCAGTTTGGAAGCCGCTGGTGTCCTGGGTTGTGTCAGGGCACTTTGGTGTGTTCGTGTGTTGTTGTCACTCTTAAAGGTGACGTAATGGACTACTAATTGAGACTTGAAGTGGAATTAAGTGCGAGCGAATGTGTCCTATTGCAGAGTACCCACATGACTACAACTCATCTTATTTCCACCGTCAAACCTAGGGCAAGACCAATTAAACAAATCAACAGCAAATTTTATTTCAAAGTGGTATGTGTTCCAAAACGTATTTTGTCCGTGATTTAAAAATGCCTTTTCTATTTTTAACCACATCGAGTTTTAGAGATATTTTCATTTTTTGTGTTTTTAAATTTGGCCAATTATGAAAAGCTTGCGCAATGTACATTTTACCAGTACTTGTAAATTAGAGCAAGACGTTTCAGAAAATAAAATCCACCGTTGCTGAATCAAACCCTAATTCATAAATACAACCAAATATATTTCATTTTACATTGTTGATATATGTTTTTTATAGCCCCGTCAAAGGTGTGTAGCCCCAGTTAAGCCCTCGAGCATTGTATTTGATTTTCTAAAATATATTTATGATTTATATTCTCATCACCCTATGTTTCAATAAAGCCCCCTGTATCTGCAGGAGAGCAAAAAAAACATCCTGGATATGTGTCCGTCTTGTCTCCTCAAACTGTTCGACTATTGAGTAGTACATTAAAAGTTGTTATTGTGATTGATGTGTTCAATTAGCCATGGTTTCTCAGTCTACCTCCAAATCAAAGAGAACAATTTGTTGTAGGTAGGTACTGCACAATAGAAATGGGGACATTCTAACCATTAGTGCCATTAGCAAGCGCTGTACAGCAGCTCAACTTTTTCATGTAACTTGCGATAAATGGTTTGTATGTTTTTCAAAGAACAGCACTGGACGATTTTTTGTGGTAGAGTTGCCAAATCGTCTTTCCCCGCCTAATCTATCCTTGTTTACAGTGTGTTTAACGCGGGTTTATTTTCAAGTCTAAGAAGAGAAACCTGGCTGTCAGGCTTCGGAGTGGAGGAATGGAGCAGGGCGACCAAGTGCAGCTTGGACCAGGGTTTATTGAAACAAACTCAAAAAGACTCGGCATAACTCACTAACAAACCTAACAACAAGACTGACCGAAAAAGACGTGAAAAAAAAAGACATTGTGACGTTAACAGAACAATAGCTAGACTGACCAGGACGTGAGACAAGAAAACAACAGGACCTGACGACAACAATGATTCAACAGGGAGTGACACACAAACAGGACTTAATATACAAGACAGGTAACAAGAGGCAGGTGAGAATGATCGCACTGATCATGGGCACACTGACAGACGGCCAATACAATGTCAACATGGACGTGACCGGGGACGAGTCGTGACACCTGGCATCCTTGAACGAAAATCTACTGCCCTTCAAACCGCTCATTGGCCCCAGAGTGAGCGTGTTCACAAAAACGTTCACAAAGTAAAAATGTGCTACGTTCATCACCAAAAATATGAACGGGTTCATGAACTTTCATTCACTGAACGCGTTCAGGTACAACACTGCAGAGGAGATTGTTGATTGTTCACCGCGCCAAAATGAGAGAGAGGCACGGCAATCGAGAAGAGGGAGGAATAAACAGACGGGGCAAGAGTAGTGCAAAACAGAGACAAAGTGGCAGAGTGTGTAATGTGTGTATGTGTGTGTGTGGCGCGAAAGGCCTACTTTTAGCATGTGATCTAGGCCATTATCTGTGTTAGCACTGGTGGGCCTCGAACAGGCTCAGTGGATTATTTTATTCCATATGATCTCATGTGTGTTCATATGTCCCTTACAATAATCAGCCAGTCACGAAAACCTCGCCGTTCCGTACATGTTGAACGGCTGCACCCAATACACCTCTGCCTTTTGTTCCTCATCACTGGGTTTGTGCACTCTAGTGTGTGATTACGATGTTTTCAACGTGCCTTGTTTTTGTGTATGTGACTCCTCACGTGCAGCTGTGCACTCTCGCTGTATCACCCCCATTGTCAGTCACCCCCCACCCCCCACACACACACCCCCATGCTCGAGCAGCGGCCTGAGGGCCTTCATTATGTAAGAAAGACATTGCTGCAGAAAAGAGGCGGGAGACATTACTGCGGAACGGAAGCAGGCAACCCTGATAACTGTGGCAGCCACTGCTTCATTATCGTACGCCTTAGCCTTCATAACCCAGGCAGAGTCAAAGCATGCAGCTCCATAATGGAGAGCACAGAGGACTTACAATGTTAGAAGGGGAGTTTTTTTGAAGGAAAAATCGATTAACCGTGCTCTTCTCCCCTCCCTATCTATGCACGCCAGCTCGCTTTTCACATGTTAAAGCCCTTTATTTTTAGCCACACACCTCTATTCATATTATCCCTCTTCTCAGCGGTCCCCTTCCCTCTGGCCCATCGGCTGACCATGAAAGAAGTGTTCGACGCTGAGGGCCGACCGAGGGTGGACCTGCTCAAAGCTCACCTCACCAAGGAGGGCCGGCTGGAGGAGGCGGTGGCCCTGCGCATCATCGACGAGGGTGCCGCCATCCTGCGCCAGGAGCGCACCATGTTGGACATTGAGGCACCGGTAACAGGTATTTGGATTGATGTACAGTACGGTAACTTGATCTCTTACCGCCTAAAGCCCGAAGTCAACTAGGATAGGCTCCATTGGCTAGTAATTCCCAATTACATTTGCAGAGCTAAATCTCTCAAAATATATGGCTTCTCTGTTTTATTTCTCCAAAAATATCTTACTATACCAAACAAATGCAAGTGACTTCCTTTGAGCTGAAAGTCACAATAGGTTAATATATATTTACAAGCTCCTGTATGTATTAATACGTCAGATGTTCACTGGAACATATTAAAATCTACAGAGTAATAGCATGAGGAAACCAACAGTAATCTTGGAGTCATTCTCATTTCTAAATTTTAAAAACACCATTATCTTCCAATCCCAAAATGTTATTTAGCAGTTCCCATCCATTTTTCTGAGTGAGGACCCAGACAGCAAAGAACAGTTAGAAACACAAAACCGTAGCGCATAGGGTAGAAATCCCCCCAATGATGTAATAACCAGGATAGCATTGATTGATTCCTTAATCTGCCATGTGTATCTGCTTGTTCGTTTGCACATGGATGAGAGACACAATTGGTGTATTATACGCCTCACAATGTCTGCATGTATTTCCTTAACTGGGAAACAGTACAAAGCAAGGAGGTGGATAAATTGAGATTGATGGAGAGCAAAATGTAAAACAGGTTTCTGAGACGAGACAATCATACTCAAACCCATCCAAACGATTGACAACAGTGTGTGTGTGTGTGTGTGTGCATGTGTTTATGCAAATTGAAATTATGAGACAGATCTGTGTGGGATGTTCGAGTGCAGGAACACGGCTCGGCTTTCACAGGTACACCCTCGGGGGACAACGAAAGATAGGCAGATGCAGAGATGGTTGAATAGAAGGTGTTTAGTGCAGATGTTTTTAAACCTGATGCTTCAGGCATAGAAATAGTGATCTGCTATTTAATGTTCTTCTACAGCTAAGCAATCTGACTCAGAAGAACATTCCTCAAAAGACATTTGTCTGAGCCAGAGAAAGTGATGGGTAATTTACAGAAAAAGCTAAGACAACTTTGTTCTGGTTTACACACATGAAAATAATGTGATTTCAGAAACGCTCTCAAGGAGAATAGCAAAAATATATAAAACTGCTAGAAAAAAGGGTGTTCGGCAAAGACCACCTGCATATAGTCCCAAATACAAGAAACATTTTGGGCTTGTATTCTTTGAAGCCCAACTTGGGTCTTGTAAATTAGAGAGAATTCTGAATAATTCCCAGTTCCAATTATGGCGCAGTATAATAAGCCTGCAAGAAAACTGAAGATGAAGAAGATTTTCATCTAAATGATACATCTAATCAACAAAAGAATGGATTTGCAAGAAGAAAAAAATAGAATGGCCCAATCAGGGCCTGTTCCCACAGTAAAAGCAATGTGTGTGTGTGTGTGGGGGGGGACGCGCGAAGGAGATTTGCAATGCGTGAGCAAGGAAAAATATACGTCTAATGCAAGATGTGGCACACTGATAGACTTCCACCCATGATGACACTCACACACTATTATTCAATCATTACCAAAATGTCTTCACTGTGTTCATCGATGTGAGTGATGTATAGTAACGAGCAATGGCAGTAAATGCTCTTCCATTAAATGGCAGAAGTTACACTCAATCTGTGTGTGTACATTGAGATGAGAGAAGATCGCCATTATTTCAGTAACAAGTTTTTTGGGGTGACATTTCTGTTTGGTGTTGTGCTGTGAGATTTTCCTTGGGCTTGTTTAGACTGGCGTTTTGTACGATGCAAATGTCCGGTCCTATTTGACTCATGTTATTTTCAATTTCCTGCTTAATTGAAAACAGGATACAAAAATGACAGAGACGAAAAGATTGTGACTAGATAAAGGGGCAGACAAATATCAGCAGTTAGACAGATGCAGCAGATCGAGAGTAAAGCAGCTGCAGTGAGGGACTTCGCAAAGTGAAAACAGATCGTGAGAGAGGCGGATGGGAAGTTGCATGCCGGCAGATCATAAGGTCCTCAAGTCTTTGATAATGTGACAGCTTCAAACAAGAAGGCTCATTTGAGGTGGTACACTACACATGAATATGAAATGGAAAATCCATATTTGAGAAAAAGGAAACGGGTGTACTGACTGACAATATCAATGTCACATCAAGGGTCACTTTTAACACGAATCTCTTATACAACATATTGTAAAGCGTTGTTTCATGAAAATTTACATACAACCACCATGACACTATGTACTCATTGTCACAGTGTGTGGTGACATCCATGGCCAGTTTTTTGACCTGATGAAGTTGTTTGAAGTGGGAGGTTCACCAGCCAGCACGCGCTACCTCTTCCTGGGGGACTATGTGGACAGAGGCTATTTCAGTATTGAGGTAAGAATGACCGAGCCCGACAGCAAATAGTGAAAAACGAACGCTCCCCTTAAAGTGATTCTAATTGTATATATATATATATATGTATATATATATATAGTATAGTTTCAACTTTAAATATAACACAAACTATGATGATAGCAATATACGTACCGTATTTTCCGGACTATAAGGCGCACCTAAAAACCTCAAATTTTCTCAAAAGCTGACAGCAACTAAAAAAGATAAAATGGAGAATGATTTGATTTGGATTAAAAATCTGACATGATGCATTAATGGTGCGCCTTATAGTCCGGTGCGCTTTATATAAGGACAAATATTTAAAATAGGCCATTCGTTGAAGGTGCGTCTTATAGTCTGGAAAATACGGAACTTGTTGATCAACTTGGCTCAAAAAACACCTCATGAAAGCATGCAAACGTTTTTGCGATATTGGCGAAGTTTTTCGAAATGTCTCTTTCCATTACTGGTTTGCTATTGCACAATTTGCATTTTGAACATTTCTGAGGGCAATGGAAACCCATCTGCACAAACTCAACTCACTTATAAAGCCACCAACCAATGAACACGTTCCAGTCTTTTTTCATCACATTGTGTAGCCTACCACAAATTCCAGTTTTCTGCCTTCTAATATAGATTACTGTGTATCATCATCAGAAATAAAGAACCTGAGATTAATGCTGAATTTACACGTCTGGCATGCTCATTGAGATTTTGCGCCAAAAAGGATAGGAAACGATTGGATTTATCTCTGGACAATAGCTGCAAGTGAATGAAGGCATTTCTGTGATCACATTGTCTGGCTGAAGTGAACCGTGAGGAACTGTGAGTGTTATGTCACTGACAGTTTGGAGGGAAGTGAGTAATATTTAGTCCACCTTTGTTACACTCGTCAAGGGCAGCTCGATCTAATGTAGAGCACTTACTTTGAGCATATCAGCTGGGACAGTATCATTTTGGATTCAATTTATTCCAGTTACATTTGAAGTTCAGTTGCTGTATGATGTCCAAGTCACAGAGGTTTTGTATGGAGGTGGATAAACAGAAAGTTGCATCATGCAACAAATACTTGGGATAAGAATAAGAAAACAGACAATTAGCACAAAACAATGACTGGAATTTTGAAAATGTTGCTTTTGGTGAATGTAGTGAAATTACCTCCACTGTCATCTTTGCATGCGCAGTTCCGATCTATTGACATGAAAGTATTTCTCTACAGTTTATTTAATACATTAAGTTCACAAATGCATGTATTTAATTTCTAGTAATCTTTTATTTTGACATATTGCCCACTATATAGTGAAACATATTTATGGATTATTGAAGACAAACCTTTGTTCAATTAAACAAGAGTCTATTTACGTATCTATACCTCAGTCTAAACTCCTTAGTACTATCTAGTACATATCGCCCATCTCCTAATTCTTTCTTTTCTCCGGTGAACATTTAGTGCGTGCTGTACTTGTGGTCACTGAAAATCCTCTACCCAAAGACACTCTTTCTTCTGCGGGGAAACCATGAATGTAGACATCTGACGGAATATTTCACCTTCAAACAAGAATGTGAGTAACTCATTTGTTTCCTCGAAATGTTCATCACCGCTTTGCAGTCTGAGTTAAAAGTTATTCAATGAAGCAACACATACTACATCTATCTGCAGTCATGCGTTTTATTGCGCTTACTGATTGTGCTTCATAATCCAGAGGTTCTGAATTCAAATCTAAAATTTTGTTTTCATCCATCTCTTCACCCTCCCAAAACACACATTTAAGGATAAGTACTCCAAAGATTTAGCAGTGTAGAAGTGTTTGTTATTGGATTAAGTGTGTTCCGCATCCCTCGTCCATGTTCCTAGCTGAGTCCGTCAGCCTTCATTTCCCACAATGCAGTCTTCTCCATCTTTCTTTAATTTCATTCTTCCAGTCCTTTACCCTATAGCTTCTGTGCCTACTCTCTGATTCCATTCTGCCTGTGAGTCCTGTCCAAGAGTGGAATGATTAGCGGCAAATTCTTTTGGCCTACAATGATTGGCTCAGGGACTTCCTCCTCTGTGTCTGATTGGCCAAGGGATGAGGAAGATAATTTCCCTTGGTGCTCTTGGCGAATGGTGGTCGCCCTCAATTACCATCTGCTACATGCGGTTACATGCGTGTGTGTGGTTTTGTAGTATCTTCGGAAATATGTGTGTGTGTGTGTGTCTGTTAGAGAGAGAGAGAGAGAGAGAGAGAGAGAGCGAGAGAGAGAGAGGATGACAATGACATTCCTTGCACACATACACGCAGACACACACACACTACTTACTATTAACGTTGATTGGAGTGGGATCTCCTTCTCTCAATCGCTCTTCTTTCCTCCTACTCTAGACAAATGTCGCCCCTAACCTTTCTTCTCTCTTGTATCATTTCCAAATGTCCTCCTTCTTTCTTCATTAAATTATTATCCCTTTATTCTTGCATCCAAAATCTGCCCCACTTTTCTTCTATTTCAATCCAGTGATATTGCTTCTATGTTAGGATGCACTGTGTGTGAAATGTACGTAAGTGATATTGTTGCCAAATCAAAGGAGTATTTGTTTTTAGAACAAAGCAATCTGCCTCGCAGTGTGTGCGCGTGCGTGTGCGTGTGCGTGTGTGTGTGTGTGTGTGTGTGTGTGTGTGTGTGTGTGTGTGTGTGTGTGTGTGTGTGTGTGAGTGCTGCTTCATTCTCATATTTGGGTCAGATTTTTACTTCCTGAAAAGAGAAGTCAAGTTTTGAAGGCATTGAACGCGTCTATTGCACCTATGCCATCCTGCTATGTGTTGCATGAATGACCTACTAAGCTAACCAACTACCAGCTTTGATCGCTCTTACTTTTTTCTCCGAGTCCAATAAGAAGCGTACTGCGTGACAAACTAGCCGTTCAAAGCCTCAAACACATTTGGAGCTTCTCTCAATTTGTGTCCCCAAATGTCCCTCCCGCAGGTAAGATTAAGTATTCGGAGCAGGTGTATGACTCCTGCATGGAGGCGTTTGATTGCCTGCCCCTAGCAGCCCTGATGAACCAGCAGTTCCTCTGCGTGCATGGGGGTCTTTCACCAGAGATCCACACACTGGACGACATCAAAAAGGTACAGGCATCAATGACCTCATTGCACACTTCTTTGTTTGCATCTACTGCATAGGATGTTGCCATTTTCAAAAATTTCAAGAAAGAATATAATTAAGGATGAGTGAATAAGGGCATATTCTCTCATCCGCTTCAGTCAGGCACTCTTGCTTGACTTCCATCAACTTAAGTGTGTCGATCGTACTTTCCGGACTGGCTGTAGTAAGTTCAACTCCTTGTGAAGTTGAAACATCATATTGGGCCTTATTTTTGTGCCCAGTTCTACGTGTGGTCAAACTGTGCACACAGGTGGAGTTTATTTTTCTTTTAGTATTTTTGTAGAAGGGCGCACTTTGAAATGGCCGTTTGCGCTGTTGTGGAAGTAAACATAGTAAACATTATTATCGACCAATTGAAGCACCTCTTCTGATTCCCTTTAAATTCAGCGCAGATGAGGCGTCCGATCTACAGGGCAGGAGCATAACAGATTTGACGCGCAAATGACCTTCATAAGAAACAGCAAAGATGTCTCCACCTGTTGCACACTCTAAAGTGGGCACTTAGAGGACGCCTGCCAACCTTGATCATATGTTTGTGCGTGACAAACCCCCTGCATGCACACGTACATACACATACTAGAAAATAGAGCCCTTTGTGTCATTTTAGCTGCTGATGGCTGGTAATGAGAGGGTACTGAGAGGGGGTGCACAACCGTCACATTTATGCTCACCATCTATCCAACAGCCATAATGAGTCTGTACTACAGTATGCCAATGACCAAACATTGACAATATCATATTTATTGATCAAAAAGTGCCAGCGAATAATTTTTCCAACCTAACTTTTGTTAAAATGCCTGTTCCTCACCCAATACACCCCCAAATTAGTGTTTTCCTCCAATCACGCATCTCGGAAGTAGCTCTGCTGATTCCTCCTGTCTAAGCACCAGAATAAAAAAATAATAAATAAAATAAAAATAGCCCTGTCATTCTAGTTACTAGTTAACATGAAGATAACCATGTTATCGCTCGCTCCTATTCATGTTAAGAAGAAAGCCACATTTCCGTATTTTCTCTTTTTTTTCACATCTTTTGATGTTTATATAGAGCATTACAAGGTGAAAAAAATACATACCAAACTCCACACATGAGCGTGGAGGTAGAGAGAACACAAGCTTCCTCATCTAATGGCAGTGTTTCCATGGTGAATTTTCTGGTGTGACATCCTCTACCTCCTGTGCGGTGGGGGGTTGCGTGATCTGTTTGCTTTTCTTTCCTGTGATTTACATGCCATGTTTTGAGGTATCTGTTTTTATGAAAGAAATGTGTTTTTCTCACAGTATTCATGGACAAGACTTATGTCGATGTGTTTTTGTGTGTCAATTGTGTGTCCTAGTTGGATCGATTCAAGGAGCCTCCGGCTTTTGGGCCCATGTGTGACTTGTTGTGGGCAGACCCACTTGAAGATTTTGGCAATGAGAAGACCCAAGAGTACTTTGGACACAACACAGTCAGAGGCTGCTCCTATTTCTATAGGTAAAACCAAATGAACCCTGTACCCCGCAGTCTTCAAAGTACACAGGAAGTGGATGATGCAATCCTACAGGCTGGCATAATTATTATGACTTTAATTTAAAAATCAAATATTGCCCATGTTTTACGTGAGCTGGTTTGGGACACTGTAGTGAAGAGACGACAGCGATTCCTCCAATGATCCAATAACCATCACTTGGATTGGCACTGGAAACACAAATCTTGGCCAATTCATGCACACATTGACACACAAAGACACAACGTTATGAGATTTAACACATAAATACAGCACGCTTGCAAACACATTCACGCAGTTCCGTTTCAGCATGAAACGATATCCCACAATCCCAAGGGAAACCACACGGTTCTGTTGCTATGACAACTGGCTACCACTGTCAGATTCATAGTGATAGTGATACAGTGAGAGAAGGGGGAAGTGCATGATGGTGTTGTGGTGACGAGGAGATAAAAGATGCATTTAAAACTCAAAATTGACAAACGTATCGAGACAAGCTGCACTTTAAAGAAGGATGAAACGCCCTTTCTGTTTGTTGTGGTGTTCCTGGTCTTGTTCATACGGCAGTTTTATTTTCCCAGCACAGACACAGTGATTTTCTTAAAGTCTAGATGCAGAGATAGGCATTTTACTAAAGTTTGCTGACCCGTCATTAACATTTGTCAGTGCCCTGGACACCCGTCCGTCATCGTCAGTCCATCGTTTTTTTTCAAGCCCAAAAAAATGTAACTCACTCCGCCATTACGATTTTAGGCGCTTCTGTCATCACTTCTGATGTCATCACATCAAACGTCAGTCACCCCCCAAAAAATCAAAGGCCCACAATAGAATGATGTCTATTTTGTTTCCCGCCTTGTGTTTTGGTGTGTAGGTTGTTTTGTTTATTTGATATTTCCTACATTACTAAAATTATCCATTTAAAAAAGACATATATTTAGATTACAATTTACAAACTTTGTTCTCTATTAAAAATAGTTACACTGAAACACCTTCCTAGTCAACTGTAATCTCTAGGATTTATGAGGGTTTTGGTCGTGTTGTGTGTGTTACTGGGGTGTGTGTGAGAACACGACATTTCACGAGTGTGCGTGAAAGCATTTTAGTTGTGTGTGTGAAAGCATTTCACTTGTGCGTGTGAAAGCATTTCAATTGTGTGTTTGAGAACACATTTCAATTGTGTGTATAAAAGCATTTCACTTGTAAGTATGTGAGTTTTTTTTTTACTATGGTGCGTGAATGGGTTTTGTTTTGTGTGTGTGTGAATGGTAATTTTGAATTATGTCCCTAACGGCCCCTCATATACCTGCCTTAATTTTAACTCCTGATGGCTACTTTTTAACTCCCACTCTTTAATTTATTTACTTTAACCCAAACCCCTTATTGCATGTTCCCAAAGGTGCAATCGTAATGAATTAAAGAGCATCCTAAAACCTAAAATCCTAAAAGTTGCCTCAATCCATATTTTGTCGTCTTTATTTTTGTCTTTTTTTCTTCTTCACGTTTTTCTTCTGCTTTTAGGTCTTCTTTCTGTTCTTCATCTTTGTCCTCTTCACTTTCTTCTTCTGTATGCTCTTTCTGAAAATAAAAAGAGAAATTTAAAATATGACCTTACAAGAACTTCCCTAGTATTAGAAGATAGTGTCCGACCTCTTAACTAAGTTGTTTGTGTAGTTGATGATTGAAACTGATGATTCTCTGGTGCATGCTGCCATCTACTGTACATATACTGTCAATGCAGTCTACTCAAGCACACATTATTCAACAGACAGAGTGACAGGCGCGGTCCGTCAATGGCGGACTGAGAATCCACTTCCGACAGTGTTCAACCCGTTATTTATAATATATGACGGAATGCTCACCTCTGTTTAGAATAAGTCATTTTATTGAACATATTGGCAAAGTATCCATGCCTCCAGTAACTTTAAAACTGCTTTGAGCCTCATCCAGCTTTGACAAATTTCTATTTATCTGTACCACGGATCTTGAAAACGTTCATCCTACATTGTTTTATGATGATTTACTACCGGGTTTTTTATGTAGAATGCACAAAATTTAACTAATTTATTGTCCTAAAATCTGGGGTGCGCATTATACATGGGTACAAAAAAAAAATATATATATATATATATATATATATATATTTTTTTTTTTTTTTAGATTTTTTTTTAAAATCCGGATATGATACGGAGCCCGCCATTACAGATGCGCTTTCTTCTCTGCTGTTCACTTCAAACACGCTCCATATGAACACAATGCTCTCGTATCAGACGCTTGCTCGATCACCTGCTCGTTTGCTGTCACAATGTACCCTACACAAATCCAGACATTCCTTCGCTATCGAGTTTGCTAGCGCATGCGCAGTGATACTGACCGGCAGAATAACATGCGGTTGTTCCCAAAGATGATATTTTTTCTGAAATAATTTTACGTTTACGGACTTAAGTAGGAGTCAAAATTTGGGTGCGTATTATACATGGGTACAGGCTTTTTTCCAGCATCGACATGTCATTTTTAGGGTGCGTATTATACATGGGGGTGCATTATACATGGAAAAAAACGGTAACTTATTTTTCCTCCTTTCCTTTTCCTATTCCAGTTACCCGGCAGTGTGTGAGTTTTTACAGACCAACAACTTGCTTTCCATCATCAGAGCACATGAAGCACAGGATGCTGGGTAAGCATTCGTTTTTCAGTAGAAAAGATGGATGCTCCGGTATGTTTTCTTTTTGGGACAATCAGTCAAATGCAGTAAAGTGTAAAATTCCTAGGCCACCATTGTTCATGGATGTGGCGTTAATTCCTAAAAGCAGGCGTGAGGAACCTACAGGCTGAGTCATATACAGCAATCCCCTCGTTTATCGCGGATAATTGATTCCAAAAACTACCCGCGATAAGTGAAATCCGCAAAGTACGGTCACCAACAACCAGTACTGGGCAGGCTAACGAGTTCGCGGGAAGATGCTAACACGAAAATTTAAATGAACATTTGGAGCAATACTGCATTGTCTCCACGTTTCCTCAATTTAGAAATTTTATTTTGACTTTTAAATGGTTTTTTAATTTGGGGAAAAAAAATCCGCGATGTAGTGAAGCCGCGATAAACGAAACGCCAAGTAGCGAGGGATCACTTTACGTGTGCTCAAGAGCATCCATCATACAATTCTCAAAACAAAAAGTCAAGCCCAAAAACTATTGTAATAAATATAACTTATTTAACAGTTGCTTCTTTTTTCTCAATTAATTTAATATGATCCTCACAAGACTTTCAATGGCACCTGATAAGAAAATGCGTGTATCTGTTTTAGATCCCCCACAACGTAGACTGACGTCTCATAAGATCTGCATAGATGTCGTCAGATATTATAGATAGATAGAACTCTCAAATGTACAACCTCATAGGCATTCGCCCAGAGATTTCACTGTATTTAGCGTTAACTTATTCACAAGTGAAGATTTATTTATTACGGATTGACCGGCTATCCTGATATGAAGCGGGAACATCCATAGTCATGTGGAGTTTGTACCCTACATTGAGAAAATAGGGTAGGGTCAAAACATTCTCTCTGACCCATAAATCCTCCCCCTCCAGCATCTGTTAGCTGAGGCAAAAATCCTCTCAATGTAATGCAACCATTAAGGCAGCACTATTCCACTTGTCGTTGCTGCTGTACTCTGTGCACCCATTAGTATCATTTTAGCTGCCATCAACTGTCCAGTTGGGTCGTAGTCCGCGAGTCTAAATACTTCTGCAATTATACGGCCATTTTTAACTCTGACATCATCCTTTTAGATACCGTATGTACCGAAAGAGTCAGACAACAGGTTTTCCTTCACTCATCACCATCTTCTCTGCTCCAAACTACTTGGATGTCTATAATAATAAAGGTAAATTCCACATAAATACAAATACACATTCAAATAATAAATCGTGAGTAACTTTGTATACGTGTCTTTCCAGCGGCGGTGCTGAAATATGAGAACAACGTCATGAACATCCGCCAGTTCAACTGTTCTCCTCATCCGTACTGGCTGCCTAACTTCATGGACGTCTTCACCTGGTCTCTGCCTTTTGTGGGGGAAAAAGGTATCCATGCATACATTATAATTTGCAGATCTATCGAGCACCCTTTTCAATGAGATAACTTACTGTAATTACTCAACCAGGGTAGTAAATGCTGTTATTTTGACATATTGAAGCACGAAACAGTAGGACAGATACAGTGTGCAGGATTACGTAACAGAAATGAAGCAGAGGTGACGCGTGGGCAGAGCAGGAACATGTGAAAATTTAGTGCGGATTCGGATAAAGATGCAGATAAACTAATGTAGTATTCTCAATGTTGGATTGCCTGATGTCACCAAAGCACCCAGAATCGTAATAGAAAAGCACATCTGTTTCACAACCAAGAAGTAGGCTTCCACAGACCAGACATATGGACAAAAACAAATACAGCACTCCACATTTGGGGAGATTTAGCTATTGTAGTTTAGTTATTGCTCTTAACGTTCAGTATAAGCGGTTTGGACACTGGATGGGTGGTGCTGATGAATTTATCTTTGGTATCGTCCTATATACAACGAATGGCTAACTAAAAAGCGAACATCCGTTCCATTGCATTGTTCTGAATTCACTTCATAACACATAGCTATTATCTCAGCTTAAAAAGTGGCTAGCCTCGACTTAGAGGATTAAAGACTGGTGGGTGTACAGAGCTCAGGCAGATTTGTCCTTCACAAGGTGCTTAGTTACGGGTTTATTTTCCTTGCTTGGAGTCTTTTAATGTAAAAATCTAGAAAAATGATGTTTCTATGATGTATGACAAACTTAAATCCTTTTACGTTGTGGCAAAAAAACACAAAGAGCAACACTATTCCGCTTTAGCTTTTGCTTCACAAATGCCCATATTATTTGGATGGAGTATCAGCATGTAAAAAGAAGAATAGTGTCTCGGCCATAGCCATGGTTACACTAGATCACCCTCTTGGTTGGTCTGTAATATTTGTGAACCAGCTGGGTAACCTCTTGCGTTTTGTTAGCGCTAACTTCATAGCTAAACTGAAATTGCAAAGGCTCTCTATCTGTATCATGCAGATGTTTTCTATTTTTGTTGAAAGTGAACATGAGTCACTATTGATTTGGTTTCTTTAGCTTGTAACTTAATAACAAAAGAAGTACCAATATACGATATAAAAGGGTTGAATGTGCTGAGATGAATATTTCCACCCAAGAAAATCACTTGATCCAAAAGGTTCTGCACTTTTCCAGCCCAATATCAGATATGTAACAAAACCATTGCCATGTGGTCATTTTGTAGTGAGGCTCGCTCGTATTTCTATTTATAGTGACAGAGATGCTGGTAAATGTCCTGAGTATCTGCTCTGACGACGAACTCATGAATGATGGCGATGAGATCTATGATGGTGAGAACACTCAACAAGGTTATATTATTCCACTTGACATTTCCAAATACTTTACACATGGCACAGAATGCATGAGTTTTCTTTGTAACATGTAATAACAATGCACTTTGTCTCCATTCTAGCCAGTGCGGCTGCAGCCAGGAAGGAGGTGATTAAGAACAAAATCCGTGCGATTGGCAAGATGGCGAAAATGTTTTCAGTTTTACGGTGAGTTGACATACTATGGAAGTGTATTGTCTTTTTGGGGGATTTGGCAATGCTGTAATGGCCATCTATAATTATTTCTCTGTCACAACCAGAAGACACCCAAAAGCTCATCTAGTGTGACAATTCCATTGGTCATATAAAATGGGCTCTTTTTGTAATTGTTTTGAATTCTACTGAGCAAACTACACGTCAAGCTTAGCGTCCTTCTTTTGCACGTTTTTCAACTGATTATCTTCATATTATCTCCCTCCCCCCTCTCTCTCTTGCTCTCCCTCAAACACTGATTCTCAGAGAGGAAAGTGAGAACGTGTTGACCCTGAAGGGACTGACCCCCACAGGTATGCTGCCAAGTGGAGTGTTGTCAGGGGGCAAACAGACTCTGCAGAGCGGTGAGTGTTTTATGCAATTGCACACAAAGATACATACACACACTTGACACACAGCTCTTCTCCAGACACCCAACAGTACCAAAACTAAAAGTAGACATACAAATCTACTTGAAGCATGTGCTTTGGGGTCTTTTGTTGACTTCTTTCCTCTTCTCTTAAACTGCTAATTATCTCCTGTCCACCTCTGCCCTGTGGACTCATTCCCTCTCTCCACTTCACTTCACTTCACTGGTGCTGAGGATACTAACAGCCTGCTGGTTGTACGTGTGTGTGTGGGTTGTAAGACAGAGGTGGTGGGGGCAGCGTAAAGTAGTGTGAGTGAGCCAAAGCTACCGCTAACCTCAGGTGCCCTCGAACCTGCCTTGGCCTCAGTGTTGCTCTGCGGGCCTCGCATGGATTTAGCCCGAAACATGCTTTTGAGTAAGCAATGTGCAAGGTCGCACATGTATACGACACGTTTTCAGTAAGCCTCCATGAGCCGCTGTCATATCTCGAGACGTGCGTTTGCGCAGAAGCATGTTTCAGCCTTCACTCGTTTTTTTTTTCCTCCTTCCGCTTCTCTCTTGAATCCTGTCATCTTTCTTCCTGTCCCCTCTTTCTCTTCTTATCTGTCTGACCATCATTCAGCTACCATTGAGGCCATAGAAGCCATCGAGACAGTTAAGGATGCTGAAGGTAAAGCCACTCATGTCACCGTGCGTGCGTGTGAGCGAGAAGCATGGCTGCGCTCTTTGCCACCCATGCTCATTAGATCATAAATTTTCCTTCCCCATGATGCACAGCGCTTTTCTAACTGCATCCGCTCTCACAACAAAGGCGATAACCACGACTCACTGAAGTCACCGCATATTCATATTCAAACATACATCCTCTTGATTTCCTTTTTGGGGTTACACAAGCAGCTACTAGAGCACTTTCTCTCTCAGTGTTCACATTCAAATGGCAACAGGACACACACATACATCAGGGTGGGGGTGAGCATTGATTAGGGGGGATATGACCTCTTATTGTCTGCTATTCTTTTTTATATTAAACATGTTAGCTGTAGAAGGTGATCATGCAATCAATCTGTTTGTGAGACAGCTTTGTTGACGGAAATGAAACTAGATAAGTTACATTCTCCTCCCAAGATTAAATTGTGGCCCAAAAGGTCACTATTTTAAAGCGCAAAGTCTTATGACAAGCTTTCATGTCTGCTTAATGTAGATTTTTGAAATCATGTAGAATTACAGCAAAAAGATGACCGTAATTTCTGGACTATAAGACGCACCTGACTATTAGCCTCTTGTGCACTGAAACAATTGAAGTCTTCCTCCTCAGTGTTGGATTGGAACAGGGTCAAATATACTTTGCCACACACTTTCTCAGTCTCTCTTTTGTTGTCGCTTTTATGCATTTCTTCTAGCATTTTCCATGATGAGGATCTGTTCATGCTCATTTTATTCATGCACAAAGCGCTAAGTTACATGAAACTAGCGCGCTACACGTATGGCTCCAGAGTGGACGTAACCGGGAAATAAAGGAAAGGGTGACACAACAAGATGTCATCAACAATAGCCCAGTGCCCCTTAGTGACCAGAAGAAACTGCAACAGTGCATGAGCGGCTCTACTTCCTTAGTTAAGAGCCAAATCAACTGCCTTTAGTTAAAAAGCGGCATCATATGCATTTCTTTTGTCCCCCATAATGAGGGTTTGTGTATAAAACCTTCCTTTTTTCAGTAATGTCCGTCTGGATCTCGTTCTGCCTCTCCTTTATGTCAACTATACGCCACTATTTGCCTGACAGATGGACATGCGATCAATACACCAGTCTTCTCCCCAGCGTCTGTGTCACATATCCCTCCGCCCAGCAAAGCACAACAGCGGTCCACAGCCTTTTTATGAGCGTATAAGTGTATTAATCCTCACAAAATCCCGAAAAAGCCATAGATAGGCCACACCGGACGATAAGCCACAGGGTTCAAAACTTGAGGAAAAAGTAGCGGCTTATAGTCTAGAAATTACGGTAAAAAATATTTCTTATATTTAGCAATAGTATGACAATTTACTGCCAAATCAGCAGTCCGTCACTTATAAATTTTACACATCACCCATGGCAAATTCAAATGATAAAAAAATGGCAAGTATAAAAAGTGACGCTTCAAAAAAGTGAAAAATCAAAATCGACCAAACAGATTGTCATGGTACTCGTATTTAATGAGTCTGAGTACAGAGGCTTGGTGATTAAATGCACGCTTTGATGAACTGCAATGTTTCAGTTTGTTGTTCCAAAATCACTGAGGTGTGGAAAGCAATGGTTTGCATAGCAATGATGAAGGCCTGGAACACTATCCAGTCATCAAAGACTGGAAAATGGTGGCAATGTTGAGCTTTAGTGCTCGTCCGCAAACCCGGATTTCAACAAATCGGCCGAGTATAAAGAACTCACGTAATTAAGAGTATTCATAGTATATGCCCTCTTGCACCGACGAGAAAGCTTTGTCTTTTTATGCTTCCCTTTCTATTTCACCGATGAGACGGTTATATATTTTGATGGCGCTCACTGTCACATCAGCTCATGCAGTTCTTATTTTTTCATTGATGTTCAAAACAAAGTACTTGACCATATCATCAGTTGCACCACAAAAAAAACATGAATCTACCAACTTCATAGAACGTGTTGCGGACATTGAATTCCCTTTGTAGATTTGTGCAATGTGCTCTATAATTGAGCACACGTTGAATGCATTAGAAAATCCTTGCTCACACAGCCTCTTTGGAATTTGGATTTGTACTGGATATTTAGTCTTGTCTGTGGCTTATCTGAACTTCAATCCATAATTTCTTCAAGCGAATAAATTATGGCTATTTCTTGTATTGTGATTTTTGTTGTACCCTGTGATGTAAATAGAGCTTTTAGCCCATGTTTGATGTACACTAGTGTATAAAGCAAAATATTTGAAAGTGGCTGCATGTTCGTATAAGGCAGTAACAGTCTTAAAAGTGTTGCTTTTCGGTGGGATCTGTCGTCACGTTTCTGTGTCAATGTTGTCTTTTGATGGCAAATACTGTTATAGATGGAAGACGAAACCGTCATCTGGTCTGCTCGCTTTTTATTACACACACACAGACACACACACACACAGCCTCAATTGTTCTTCCAACTAATTATATTCATGAGGGTACAGACTCGGAATGGAGCTACAACTGTTTTAGTGAGGCCAGCCCTGTTAAATTTTAAATTGTGAAATAAATGAAAACATGACAGCTACATCTGAGCGATGAAATGAATGACAGCTCCAGTACAGCTGTGATTTGTTCCACCCATGGACCCTCTTAAGGGCTTTGCTGATCTAAGATCAGTAGGTAGGTCGTCCAGCTAATCCTGGCTCAGCATAGAGAACAACAGATAAACGCTGCCTGATGTGTGTAGATACTGCTATATGAACAAATTCTGTTTTTCCAAAGCCAAAGCTTCGGGGAGATAGAAATGATCTGCTTGGCTTGAACAAAAGTTGAATTTGATTAGACTGAGACTTAAGCTCGACTGACTTTCAGTCAATAGGTTTCTTTCAAGAGTTTGGACATGAGTTTGGCATGCCTTTCTGGTCTAAATAATAACTGCATGCACGTTGCTCTGTGTGGCTGCTTGTCTCTGCAGCCATCCGAGGCTTCTCCCCGCAGCATCGGATCAGCAGTTTTGAGGAGGCCAAAGGTCTGGACCGAATCAACGAGAGAATGCCGCCGCGACGTGACGCCATCAACAGTGTGGGCCTGTCAATGGGCCGCATGAATATGGGAGAGCCCAATGGGACGGATAGCAACAGCAATATACAGTGACGGATGCGTACTGTCACACGGCCAGGAACACTTGCTGCAGTTACGACACCCTTATAGCGCCACCCTGACAGATATCTGTACATAGACATACTCAATACGCAAAACACTCAGATGCAGTATTTCAAATACACATACAAACTCACGTGATTATCTATCCCTTCTCTTTGCTGTATGTAAAGGCTTAAGTGTGAGCCGGACTTGACAAAGTCTTATCTATCAAGAGAAGTCCAACTCCCTTGTACCTGCACGACAACAAGGACAGTGGAACGTGCAGAACGGGAGTGCATGTCGGCGATTGCCAGCAGGTGGACGGCGTCATGCGGCCGTGTTGACGAAGAGCAAGTGGGTTCGAGGTGCGACCACGGCGTCTAGTCGTGTTCCTGTGTGGATCCAAAAGCGAGAAGTGGAACCATAGTTACTATGTTTTTAGGGGATTGCTGATATGCTTTAACAGTGTCCATGTAGTTATATTTGACAAATGTGTCTTCACCAAGATGGAGAACGACGGAGATGCGCAAAGATAATCGCAGATGCAGTCGTCCTCTTCTGTTAGTGTGCGGAGGAGATTCCCATTTGCTTTTGTAGCACAACACCTCCACCCAGTTAGAGTGGAGGCCCACACACCCCTTCTGGTCTCAGGCTAACTAGCTCTCGAGGGAAAAAAAAAACCTCTCTTGAGTTTTGGTAAGTAAACAGCATACTTGGAACGTTTATATTGGCCGCATAGCAGAAATAGAATGCGAGAGGGGGCAGTGGTTGAAATGTGAAGTCATTGTGATCCAATTCATCGTCCACAAGCCTCTTGCTACCAAATGGCAGTGACGGCCAACCATCTCTGAAGTAGGAAATTCTGTTTTGCAGAAGAAACGTACTCTTCAGCTGTCAAGATGAGACGTCAGAGGAAAATATCTTTGTAAAGCATTTCTATTATTGCATCAGTGCATGCACAGTTAAGTTATTTGAGAATAATGTGAATTATATTTGTGCTCTGTGTTTCACAATAGTGGGAATTCTTTTCTTCTGTTTTTTTCTGGTCAATAAGAGGATTAATGAAACAATTATTTTGCACATAATGTGAATTTGCTTTTTTGTATCACTTTGTGTTATATTATGATTACTTTCCTTCCCGGTACTTTTCATCACCTCCTGTCCTTTTCTTTCGGCGCTGTACAGAATGACTGTACACTTTGAATCAAAGGTGTGGAATCCACATCCAATACTCTGTTCTTTGTCAATGTACAGGAATTGTTTTTAATCAAATACAAATTAGTATTGAATAGCCACTCTATACACAAAGGCAAAGGCATTCGGCCAGCCAAAAGCATGATTGCATGGTTAAAAAAATAAAACGGGGGGGCGGGGGGATTGTGCAGTTCAAAGTCAAAAGCAGCTAGACATATTTGAACAGAATAAGCCAATAATGTTGCTGTGACAATTTAAAGGAGAATAATGTACTCTCATACATCGTGATTCCTCTTGTTATTTGATATTGATGGTTCGATGATTATTATATTTATGATGAACATTACTCTTAATATTTAAACCTCTCTCTCGCTCTTTCTCTCTCTCCATCTTTCTCGCTCACGCTTTTGGTTTCAATTTCCCAGTCACTAACACTATAAGCATGCCCAATGGGACGATCCATTTTTTTTACTCTTGAATAAAATATGCATGAACCTTTGGCATTGATATTGAACCTTTATTTCTTCAAGGCAACAAAGGAAACACACACACACTTATACACACATACACTTACCTTGAATTCAAATACACTGACTTGACATTGTTCATTTATGTCAATAATCACCATTCCTGGGACAAATTGTTGTTGTTGGCTTGTGCATTGGGGGTCGCCAGAGCGATTAGCCAACATAAATCTGGTTTGCACCGTTTTTGCACGAGAGGCACTTCTTAATCTAGCGGCTAGCACCCACCCATTTTTTAAAATCCAATCTTGGGTGGGTATTGGGCAAGAATTAAAGCCATGCCATTTATACAAAGGGGCAAACAGCATGTGCCACTACAATGCAAGTTTGTAAAGTACACAACTTGTACACGGCAGTTTCCACAATAGGGAAGGTTTTATGACAAGGTGTCAAACAGACCAACATGACTGTTCGCGTCCTCTTTTTTCAGGATATACATAGCAAACATTGTTGAGAGACTGATAAAAAGATGAAAAGCACAACCGTGTATTTTAATAAGTCCAGAAATAAAATCAAAATAGAAGTCACCTCAGAAGGCACATGACACCACACCTGTTTGTCAGACTGCAACTCTTCTGTAAGGTTGCATTAGACATGCTTGAGGGCCCAATTTTATGCAATATAATATCAATGTAATATAACATAAATGAATACATTTGGACCTCATTTGGCGCTATGCTTGTTCATCAACTAGCTAAGGAAGTTACAGTGCCAAATATGGGGACCCGTTTGAAGATAGTGTTTGTTATGAGCAGCCCCTCCAAGGAATCCAAAAAGCTTGGCTACCCTGAACTGTTGTTTGGTGCACAGGCACAAATAACAATCAGGACCCCAACAAACGCTGAGCTGCAGATGCACGAGTTCGCTTAGGGATGACTACTGAGACAGGTCAGACTTGACCAATCATTACATTGTAAGCGGCTGGCATCAGCTGACATGCTGGCGCTGTTCTAACAATGAGTGTCAGTGTTTGGGAATGAACTAAACAAGTTGGTTTAGTCATTCTCTTTGTGATATGGCATGACTGTAGTGTTGAGATTTTGTTTTGGAATAGGGTTTTTAAAAACATTAATTATGATCCACGCCCATGGAAAAAGCCTCCCTGATGACATAGGGGCAGCTTATACTGTACTAGTCATATTTTGAAAAGCAAACTCTAGACGTTTCATGCACGCCTTGATGAACATGTTTCATGACTGTTTATTTCTGGCAGCTACAGCAGGCTCTTGTTTTTGCCATTCTAGACATTTCTGAATAAATAATTTGTTGTTCGAGTGGGCGCGTGTCTTCTTACCCTGCCGTTCACTTTGTGCTTTAAATGTTTGTATGAAGTGCAAAATAAAACTTGATTGTTTGGTGAGGATTTTTACATTTATAATTGTAAAAAAAACAAAAAACATTATGTCTCAACCACCACTCTTTATTGTACGTATCTTTGTATTTGGTAAATTTCCCTGTAATTCTCTGAGAAAAACAACTTTTCCACTTCATCGTAGATGAGCGCAAGTGACGTCAAAGAGGGAAAATTTTCACAACCGGTGACTCAGCAGTCTGGTGCTTTCCATAGTGTCCCATAAAATTTCCTTTTATGAACTTCCCGATTGTATAGAAATGTTAGGTAAGTAATAATTTCCTCACCAAAGCTGCCATGATGCAAAAGTGACACTGGCAGTTAGTTGGGAATTGCCTTAAAGACAATTTTGTATGAGTCAAACATTTTTAGAGTTAAAGTAAAGTACCATAAAACACACTGTAAGGAGTTAATGAATATAATTCATGAGTTAGTCAACTGTGAGTAAGGCAAAGCTCACATCATAAGTCTGGACCTGCTGGGGTCATACGATTGCAGTCTCATCGCCGTTTTGCGCGGAGATGATTGCAAAGTACAATGGCAATATTATCAAAGTTGTTCATTTAAAAAAAAAGTCTTTAAACAGCTGTTTGTAAATTGTATCATTGTTGTTTAAACAAAAGCCTTTATCTTCAAAGTACTGAATCATAGGCATTATTACTATTTTGAACAAGCCAGGAAGCCGCTTTTTTAGCAGTTGCTAGAAGGATGTTGGAAATGTAGTTAACAGGTCGGAGGAAAAAATAGGATAACCAAACAGGAGATTTTGGGATGTGGAGAGGCGAGATTTGCAGAGCTAGAGTTGGAGCTGAAGATGCAGAAAACAGGGAGAGATGGAAGAGGATTAATTGCTGTGGTGACTCCTGGATAAACAAAGAAGATCCGTTACAATCACTTTTGTACTGTTGAACTATTCATTGTTAAATAGTATCACCGAACTCAGGCCGAATCCTCCGTTGTCAAGACTTGGTTAATTTGATATTTTTTCAGAAATCTATACGATTAGTCAGTCCTCAATTGTTTTTGTCTTGTTTTCTTTTTTCTCTCTACAATTTATTGACCATTCCAAAGTGTAGAAAGTGGCTTGCTCACTTTGAAGATGTAATGTTTACAGTTGGATAAACATGCTGCTATTTAGTATCTCCTGAACATTGATTATTTTGGATGTACAGTGATATGCTTGATATAAAATTGGAGGACATTTTAAGTCCCTCCATCCCCAAAACGTGAACTTGTGACAAAAAGTGAGAGTAGTTGTTGCCCTATGTATGCATTGTTGCATCACAATATTTTCTCAGGGCGTCCACAAAGTCTCTTGACAATTCGTTAGATAAGTGGTTATCAACGTTTTTACAGTAGACACATTGTATTTGTGTACTTCAGGTTCCCTGTTGCTGAATTACTGTAGTTTCTGTTAGTGTTGGCTCGTGAGTGAACGATTCGTTCAAAAGAACGGTTTTTTTTTCTTTCCAGTGAACGAATCACTTCCTAAAGTGATTAATTCTTTTTTCAGTTCATATGACTTAAACCAGCAGGTGTCGGTAATGTGCATTGAGGAGATTATTCTTTTTAGGTAATCTTGATTTTATAACACTTATAGTAGTTTTTAAATAACGTGTACGCATATATACGCCTAAGTATTGTTATCCAATATATATACTGCAATTTCACATTAGATTGCTGGTTTGAAATTTACTTTTAATATTATTATTATTATTATTTTTAAATAAACATTTGTCTGGTGTTTTATTCCTTGTTTTAATATTCGCCAATTAAAACAAAAATCAGACATTTGGTTTATATGACAATATGTGTTTTACGTTGTTATATGAGTTGGTGTCCCCCAAAATAACAAATGTCGGCATAACGGATTTTTTTTTCCAACCTTTTATTCAACTTCTCCCCGCGTCACTATCCGCATTGCATTGCGCGCTTCTCTCAACAGGGGGGAAAAATAAGGCAGTAACTTTTTAGAAGTGTAGCAAGTTTTTTTTTTTGTTTCTTTTTTGTTATTTACTTGTCCAGGCTGTTCTAAAACACCAGCTCGTATGCTTGATACATATTAGATGACATTTCAAAGCACCGATGGCCGAGCGGTTGGGAACATTGTTACCTGCGATTTGACACCTTGCTGTAAGGTCCTTCCAAATTGCGTGAGACGCTTCGGGAACGTTCGAGAGAACCAAAGCCCCGCCCACAGTCGCGAGCTCAGCTGATGCAGCTAAGCCCTCCGCGAGAACAGCTCGCCAGCTCACATCAGCAGTGCAGTAATGCCGTCTTGACGCCGCTCAAATAATACATGGAGAAAACTTTAAGCAAACGTCCGGACGAGCTACCGGAATTGTACAAACGGGAATCACGATGGTCGATACCGCGGCACTTTTATTTGGAAAACACGTGCCCGTCTTGGGAGAGGAAGAAAGTGTCACGGACATTATAGGAACATACATTTTCAGGCTCGCATCCCTGCGTCAAGAAGAGGAAAAAGGCACTTTGCTCCGACGGGGAAGCGTAGACAGTGGCGACGAGACCGACAGCACTTTACATTGTAAGTATACAAAATAACTTCGAATGCAACGCGGCTATGGGCGACCTCTTCTATCCTGGGATTTACCTGGGTTGGGGAACTAGTTTATACAGTGTAGCGGAAGGAGCTGTCTGATGCAAGAAATGCGGTTCTTGAATCAGGTGATGTCATGCTGAGCTCAGTTGCTCTCTTTTGCTGACTAACGATGAGGAACACATTTTCAATAGAATCAAACTATGTATGTACAGTGAACCCGTTGGTCATTCTCAGTTAAGGTTTACTGTATAACTGACTTCTAAAACTTAATATTTGAACAAAAGTCCTCAATTTTAACAATACGCAGCACCTTCGTGGGGCTAACAGAAATAAGATAAAATATTAATGAGAGTGATGGAGCTTCAAACAGCTACTACTTTCATGCACATAAAGCAGTATCTCATGTAAAGAAGCATTAAATATCTTAAATATCAACTCAGTGTTCAAAACCTATGTTATCCTTCACAGTTACCAACATGGATGCTGGTTTGGAGCACGAGGAGCGAGTCCTTCAACAAGATTTGACGAGGCGCATCGAGCTCTGCCTGACCGAGGCCAAGGTTTCGGTGCTCCAGTGCAAGATGCTGCTTCTCCCCCGCCAGATGACCACCAGGGTCGGTCGCGATGTGCTTCGCTCTTCCACAGATGAGCCGTGCGGGCTGCGGGGTGCTTCCATCAGGGTCTACGTGGAGACCAAGAATGGCCTCAAGTCTTTGGGGTGTGTTTTCCCGGACTCAAGTGTCAACCCGACATTTGAACTGTCTGTCGTGTTTAAGGCGGACATGAATGACGGCTGGCCGCCATTCAAGCACATCTTTGAGAGCAGTAAAGTGTTAAAGCTTAGACCAGAGTACAAGCTGGTAAAGAGGAAGCTCTACTCTTCTGCCAGCCCCGTGATCCATGAGTTTAACACACACGTGAGGAGTTGAACATTTTCATTTGTTTTAAGCAAAGGGTCAAACTGTTAATTGTTGCCTGCTAACTTGTTAATTTGCACAGATAGTTGAACGTTCCAAGTATACACTGGATGCACCCCCTCTGGAAGGGGCAGGGCTCATTTCTTATGTGTGCTGCCTTTGTATTTTTGATAATAAAACAATTTGTTCACAATTGTTTTTCTAGTTCATTTCAGCTAGTGGTGGTGACCAATCCAAGGTGAACCCTGAAAACAAACTCTCAAAAATGGATAGATTTAAACAGTCATACAAGTGGAAATATAAGTTGTACTAAAGAGATTTAAAAATTGTTAATGTACAATGTGGACTTTAAAGTTTAGAGTAGTGATGTTTTATAGTATCAAATAGAGGGAGAATTCACTCTATTTTAAGAGAAAACATCTACTTGCCTAATTTATATTTTCTGAAATGTGCAGCAAATATGACAGCACCATAGTTTAAAACAAATCTTTTATTTAACAAATGTACAACTAAACATAGGATACGTGTATCTGCTATCCAAACACAAACTCTAAATGGTCCATAACGTGGGCACAAAACTTTTTTTCTTAACTTTCTTCTAGAACACATTACACAAGCTGTCTCTGATCACGCCACAAATTCTGGCAACACCCAAATCGATAACTGGATAGTGGAAACATCAATACTAATTCAGCAAAACGGACTCGACACATTTGGACTCCTTTCAACCGCTCCCACACCCAGGTTTGACTAATTTCTTGAATGTGTCCAGGAAGAAACTCTCGTTACTTTACACAGAAGTAACGCCTTGGTGTCATTAGGCATTAAAATGTAGTAGAACATAATTTTCATATTGCAAAGGCCGCAACTCAACTTGTGGGGAGGGGGCTGCTTCAATTTCAGTCAGTGGACTTTATTTTTTTCATGTGTTGATTTTAATATCGTCGTGATATGGATACAGTCATAGGTTTACATACCGTAAAAGGTATGCCAGACCTATAAGACCAAACTATTTATGTATTGTAAATTTGGTAATTGATTGTAAATACACAAATGTATTGCTTGTATTCATTACAAAAACAAAATACACAGGACACGTGGAGTTTTAAAAAATAATTGCATATTAAATCCCAAAAATTGCAATTACTTGACTTTTTTCAAAATTGTTCAGCCCGATTTCACAGCTCATGATTAATCAAGCGCCTGGAACGCAAGCCTTTCTTTTGGACATGAGCTGTTCATCCGTATGTGGAATAATGGTGAAGGCGGTGCATTCAATGACACTGACACAATTATCCAAACTATATTTAAATTTCACCTTACAATTAACCTTAAAAATGAGAGAACATGGAGGAAAAGGTCAACAACACATTTGCTTCAAAATTGACATTCAGATCAGTGGGTGGAAAAACAAAGCAAACTGATTCGACAACAGGAAGTCTTCAAATATTATCTTTCCAACATCTTTGTTGCATAATGTTGCATGTCTTTGAATGCACCACCCAACAAAATGTTTGAATATGGTCCAAGGAGCTAACTGAAGAAGAAAACGAGATGTCGCTCCATGGGGACACATTAACACCCCAGCACGTACCATATGCTCAGCTCTAGAAAAGAACAAATGCACTAGCACAGGTGCTAATACACAAGGTCCAGACACTGAACAGCTCGCTCTACTGAACTACTAGACCACTCATTTCCATCTCCTTTGCCTCTGTGGGTCCTGCTCAAGTCTATTTCTTCATTTTCAGGTCAGCCTCCATTGCACTACGGCGACCCCTGGTGCCGCCGTCCTGTAGTGGAGAAAGAGGGGAGCAGGAAGCAACCAGAAAGAAGTAGGGGAAAAGAGAAAGAAAAGGGATTAATGGAGAGGTTGAGAATGTAGCTGACAGAACCATCCCCCCCCCCCCACACACACACACACACAGCACATAGAAGGTCCACCTCTGGGGGTATGGGGTAGGGGTAGGTGGGTTCCTCCTCGGATGGAGAACAGAAAAAAATGGTGATCAAATAAAAATCCAATTTAAGAGAAGGAAAACAAATTACATCATGCAGACAGAAAAAGTTCACGTGAAAGGGGCATGTGTCAGCGCGCCGAGATTGACTGGAAACAGTTGAACGGTGCGATTCAACACAGTTCAAATGGGTGCTCAAAGATGAAGCTAGCATGTTTCATGGGACTGAGGGGGGGAAAAAAACAATTGTTGGCCGGGTTGACATTTGTAAATATTTGCGAGTATGTTCAATTATATTTGACAGTCAGATTTTTTTTTTTTTTTTTTTTTAACTCCACGCTTGCATAATCCCCCCCATCAATTGTTTCTGCTTTAAAGGGGAACACGTAGATTTTGATGAGGTAAATCAGTATCAAACTCATTTTTGTCGCGGGCCGCATCGTAGTCATAGAATCTTTTGGAGGGCCATAATGATTGTCAATACATTATATTACTGTATATGCTACACAACAAATTGATGAATAACTAGTTTTGAAATCAGAGACTAGTAAAAACGGCTCAAATATTTTAAACTGATGAATGGCAATAAAAATTGTCAGCAATATCTTTATTTGTATTTTTTTAAAGTGAAATATTGGCACAAGTTGATTGATCCACAATTTGTTTGTGTGGGCCACATAAAATTATGTGGCAGGCCATATCTGACCCCCGGGTCTTGAGTTTGACACCGATGAAGTAAATGAAAACTTCCACCTGACAGTTCTGAGGCTGGGGGATCAAACCCAGGCCTTCCTGTGTGGAGTTTGCATGTTTTCCCTAATCTTGCATGTAATATTTTAAGGCACTTCTTGAATTTGTCTTACAGTGTGAATGTGAGTGACATGTAATTTGTCTTGTGTCGTGCGATTGGCTGGTGGCCAATCAGGGAGAGTTGCTGCAATTCAACATTTTCGACACGGGATCAGTCAATAATCGCATTTATCAGCCTGTGCAGGAGTAATAGAAGTTTATCTGATTTAACAAAAGTGACCCAAGCGTCGACCTCACGAAGCAAACACTGATAAGTGGTGCGAGTATTTGAGTTGCAACAAGGTCAAAGGGCAGCACGTGGGAGATAGCTTTCCCAAACAGTGTGGTGCTCAGATTGAGCTGAAATCTTTTAGAGTAAGCGACAATGCAATTTAAATGACCACTTCTATATCAATTATCCTCGCGTAGTTGCAGATAGTTATTATTGCCCGTTTCAATCTCAAGTAGTGTTGATCCGCGTATAGTCGCCACATACCATTGCTGCCATTTACATTCACATATAGTATGAAACTCAAATTCTGCTCAGCATCATTGCCTGATGCAAATGTACACATTTCTTGATTTTTTAATTTTTTATTCAATGATCGTGTGCTGCCGCTCTCCGCTTTATGGCTTACAAACCCAAAATCGACCGCTTGCAGGACTATTCAAAACAGCAATTGTTTACTTATTGCGTAACTGATATTACCCCCAACCTTTAATATCTTGTATTACTATGGCCTTAAACACTTCTTATCATGCCACAAATGTCAAACTGAAAAGTGAACTGATGAGGTGGTTGCGATGACAAGAAGCGTGTGCGGACGGTGGCCTGCTTCTGGTGAGATCTGATCAATAACCTGCATACTTACAAAGAGAGAGAGAAGGAAAGCAGGAGAGGCCATTGGGACCATGTCCTGCAGAAGGACACA
Source organism: Syngnathus typhle (assembly GCF_033458585.1). Classification (NCBI taxonomy): domain Eukaryota; kingdom Metazoa; phylum Chordata; class Actinopteri; order Syngnathiformes; family Syngnathidae; genus Syngnathus; species Syngnathus typhle. The sequence goes on along the minus strand of NC_083738.1, from coordinate 8,687,031 downwards.
TATTGGAGTGAGGAGGAGAGAACACACACAGGCACATGCGCGTACACACACACAAACGTGTGAGAAAGCGTCATTAAAGTGTCCATCAAATGGATAGACGAGCGTCCGGGAAAAAAAAAACAACTACCAAAACCATACACACACTCATAAACAAGTACTCGTACAGCATTTTGCTATTCAATACAGTATATTTGCTTTGTTCTAGTTGAACCTACACAATTATGACAGATTTTTTTTCAAGCTATGCAACACACTGATCAGTCTGTTTGACATCTAACAAATGCTGGTTGAAGACAGATGCTTGGCCAGTGTGTGACCAAACTGGTGCACACCATAAGGAGGTGTCAGGCCATTGTGGCTGTATATGCTACATTCACACTACCGATTGTTACACAAATACTACATTGTAAACTTGCCAATATGTCTTCTTTCCTCAAACTTCAATTTACCACTCCACCAAAGACGAGGAAATGGTCGCAACAAAATAGGCGAGGGTGGAAAATATTTGCAACATTTTTCATCGGCGCAACTCACGCATTCCATTCCCTCTGTTTATCGCACAAAATTGTGTCCATGACAAAGGTGGCACCAGACTTTCCAAGGTATATTATTGCTAAAAAGAATAGTTACAACAAAGAAACGCTCTATCCAATACCAATGTTTTTACTTTTTGCAAAATGCGGTTTTAAAAAAAAGTGACAAATGTAACTGAACATAAATTCATTAATAACTGTGGACACCTTTGGGAAAAAGACCACATTGTAAACATTCACTGGTCCTACTTTACTGGCTAATAAGAACTCTGCTCAAGCACATTGTCAACATTTACTGGTCCTACTTTACTGGCTAATAACAACTATGCTCAAGCACAGTTTCACTAGCCAGCAGTGAAGTCATTGGAAATTCACATAACAGCAGCAAGTGGCAAAACAGCTTAGCCAAGTGGCTGGCAAACATACAAACGCACACAAGCACACACGGAGAGACAGACATTTGCGACAAATGAAGCTTCATGCAGGAAAGGCTTTTACCAAAAATGATCACACCACCGCACTGGCTGAGGTTTCTCGTGTGTGTCATCAGTGTGCTCTTAAGCATGTGTGTACATCTTTATACCAATGTTCAACTCAATAGTCATAGACAATAGATATAATAATCACACGCCACAATGACTTGCCAGGGTATATCATTCCTTTTTTTTTTTTTCATTATATACTGATTAATGTGATCCCATGCATGTGTTGGAAAATGAGAATACTCTGGTCACTGCCAACTAAACTGCAAAAGATGTTGACAATCGTCGAAATAATAGTTGCGCAATGCAAGGCACATATGTAGTTGAAGGCACATTCTCACCAGAAGAAAAGTTCAAATTTATAAATTGAGACACTTGAGATTTGAATTCAGCTAGATGATAGACACATTTAAGCAGTACACTTGCACATGTCCCTAAGCCTAATGCCATAATCTGACATAATTCCAGTCATATATCCAGTTTACAAGACTTTGGGCATGTCAGCTCAAGGAAGTGCTCCAATAAGTTACACATCAATGCTCAGAGTAAACTACAGTGAATTCCCCTCCATCCCGGGGTTGCGTTCCAGTACACCCCTTCAATAAGTGATATACACCCTAGGCGTGCTACTGCTAGCCTGCATTTGCGTACTCGAGTTTCAATAGGTGATCACCGTAATGGCACCTTTATGACTTAGCGACAAAACAAAATATCTCTGCATTTGATTGTGCTGTTTCAGCTGTGTAGATGCAAATATAAATTCAAAACAATAAATAGTATATGAAGAGAGAGTAAGATCAATGAATCACACACAAATGTACAATATGTGTAGTCACGTCAGCAAGGACGACAACGGTGGTGATGAAGCTGCTCTAATACAATGCATTCTTGTTCCAACGCCAGTGACTTCTTGTTTTAACAAAAAAATACTAAATAAACCTCTCACGACCATTGAAAACATGCCTATGGGCATCTGGCCTGCTGTCTTTCTCCTTTTGACTCCGCCAATGCTGTTTTGGTACTGTGGTGCAGACCAATGTCAGGATGTCACTCCGCTAACGTTAAACAAAAGTATTGCGTACAGCATGGGAAACGTAGAAATGATCAGCAAGTGGGGGCTGTGCGTCTACTGACAAAAGGCAAACGCCAATCAGTGGCTGACAGTTTGCAACAACCGGAGCTACGGTATTTTATCGTGATGCATGGGATCAGAAACGAACGCACACGCGCACACAAAAATCAAATCACAAATCGAAAATATTTTACCGCCATCCCGAAACCCACGATGGAGGGAGTTTTACTCTAAGTCACATTGAAACCTCATAAAGTTGTGTCAAAGCATACTTGCTGGTTATTTGCTCAATCTGATTCTTGGTAGCCAATGTACTGTCCCAATTTCAGACAAACAAACCTACACACATTTGAGGAACTAGAACACGTATGTCACTTTCTCCTTATTTAAGTTTCTCAACACACCTTCTCAGCTGGTTCGCCTGGTTTGCGATTTCCCTCCCTGCCACGGAGGCTCTTGGCGGAGATGGCACTCTCTGAGGTTTGCATAATGAGCTGCGTGGCCAGGAACTGCTGAACGTGCTCCAGGACGTCACGCTGCATTTCCAGGGCCATGTGATAGACGTCGTGGTCTGACGAGTTGTACATGACAGCATTCTGAAACATCAGCATGATGTCTCGCTGGAATTCTGCTGTTGTACGGATCACGCCGGATTCAATGTTCTTCTTGATTGCAGATAGGTCCATCGGTCTGTAACAGGATGAGTTAAGGCAAGGGAGAAGATTGTTCCTTGTACGTTACATCTGCTCAATTATGGATAAAATCATAATTACGATTATTTTGTTCAATATTGAAATCACGATTATTTACACAATTATGCGTTTTAAATTGGAAGGCTATTTCTTGAACATGTTTGGAAAAGTATTTATTGAACATGTCTTAGAAAAATGAATTTCGTCTGGAGCCAAAATAGTAACCATGATTAAAGTTCGATTAATTGAGAAGCCCCATTGTGCGTTTTAAAAAAATTAACTCGGAACTCAAATTGAGGCTGACCGAGCAAAGTAAAAATGTTGATCAAGCAAAGGTAAGATGAAAAAACACTTCATTTGTCAGTGGCCTGGGCACCCGTTCATTATTGTCAGTCCAACTGTTAATCAGTCTGTCAGTCCATCATTCTAATTTAATTGCGCTACCATCATTGCTTCCCACCAATCCACAAGTCTGCTAAATCCGCCAATCCGTTAAGAAAGAAAAAAAAAGTCCAACAGATGGAAAATCCATCCATCCATCCATCCATTACCTAAACCAATTTAATCAAAAAATACTGTCATTTGTGAATATGTGGCTTGCCCAGTCATTAAAGTCATGGATTGCAGGAACACTGTGATCTCACCTGTGTACAATGCTGTGGTAACCAGGGGCGATGTCGTCTGATACAGGCTGCAAGAAGACGCTGGCATACCTGAGAGAAACGAGATGAAGAAATAGAGTTCTGGAGGTGGCACTGCGCAAAATGAGCATGATTACAGCGGACAATATTGATTTGTTTTGTGGGTTGAGGCAAGGCTAGAGAGCACCACCTGTGGTTAGCTGCAGCTCTCCACACCAGCATTATGGCTTTCTTCCAAATTTTCTGAGCCTGCACAGCCTCTTGATCCTCGCCACATGTAGATCTGGTATGAACAGAGAATGGGGATTGGTACCCAAATGACAAAACATTGTCTGCAAAGATACTCACAGCTGGGAAGACGAGGCGGGGCTGCTGGCCAGTGAATCAGCTGTGTAGCGTTGAGAGGGCGGCCCGTAACCATCTTCACTCTCACTGGCAGCTCGCTCCACTTCTGACAAATAGGCACCCTCCCCCTCTCCGCACTCCTCTTTCAGCTCCATTCCTTCTTCGGGATCGCACTCGCTCCCTGCTTCTTCCTCCTCTTTTACCTCCTGATTTTAAGTAGCACTTTGGTCAATGGCAGCATAGTAAGAACAGCTTTACAATTATACAATAATGCTTGTCTATTACCTTGGACTCTCTGCCAGATACAGAACTGTCCTCAGAATCTGTGGGACATACAATGATTGTTAGTCATTTTTTTAAAACTGGGGCATCACGTTCTGTGTGTTTGTCAGGTCACCTAGGCATGGTGGGTTCGCTTCGGGCTGATTCCACTCCTCTACTTCAGTCTTCACTACCGCATTTGTGTCACCTTTTTCTTCATTGCCCTCTTCTGTATCATCACCTCCAGCAGTGACATCTTCCGAGTTGTCACACAAAGCGATGTCACTTTCAATCACAGCTGATTCACAGTTTCCCTTGACCCGTTCCTCTGTGCTTGTAGTTTCTGGTTGATTTGGGGCATCTGGGCTGACAGGGGTGGGAACAGAGAGTGTCGGCGCATCACAAGCCTCCTGTATGTGCTCTGAGTCTTGGACAGTGGATGCTGGATCTGAATCCTTTATTTCCTGGGTTTCCCAGGGGCCTGGCAGGGTGTGTCCTTCTGAGACGGCCTCTTCACACAGAGACAGTGCTGCTTCCACTGCTGCTGCATCCAAAGCCTCCACTGAATCATCCACCTCGAAAGCACAGCAAGCATGACTTCTCAATAGGCGACTTCTCAATACCCAGCTACTGACAGACCCAAGCCCAAGTTTAAAAAAAAAAAAAAATGGTGTGTTGCATCAGAAAGGTGATTCCACGAAAAAAAAAAGACCTGTGCCATACAAATTATGCTAGTGACTCGCCATAGTGACCCCCTGATAGGATAAGCCTAAAGTCCCAACATCGTGGAACCTTGGTTCACAACCTTATTTTTTTTTCTCATACTGTTCACAAACTAAAATTTTAGATAACCGAAGCAACTTTTGCCAATAAAGTGAATGGTAATTGAAATATAAATTACTCATTTTTATTAGCTCTGCTACATATCTGGTTGTCTGGCAACAAGTCAAGGTTGGACACCACCCTCTTGGCCATATTAAACTGGGATGGGCTCCAGCTCACCATTAAGCTAATATGAACAAGTGCAATATAAACTGGATGACGTGATGTTTTTAACTTTTTGTTGTTGTTGACCATAAACGTTAAATCTAGCCTCTATCTGTGACTTCTGTGGCAGTGAATTGAGTTCTGCCTGTATTGTACACTACTGCCACCTGCTGTTCTAATGAAGCTCAAATGAAAATTGTCTTTCAGACGTAAATGTCATTCAAATATAATTGACCGTTGCAAGCTACCAGAGATTCACATTTGCTGCAAACAGCCTTTTTGGGGGACGTGACAGAACTGAAGACCAGCATATTTACATCAAAGATTATACTAACAGTAAGACTTTTAAGTGTGTACCTTTTCCTCAATGATGGCAATGATGTCACCTACAGTTTCCAGATCTAGCTCATCTCCCATGTAAGAGACAGCGACAAGGTCCTCTTCTACTAATCCTGTGTCTTCACCAAGCTCTGCCTTCACTGCAGCTTCAACTTCCCCCACTACAAAAAAAAAAAAAAAAAAGAGGACACATTAAAACGGTTGCTGTACATGGTAGGCCTTCTCCAATTCAGAACATTATGTAGAGTCTTGCCTGTTAGCTTAGCAATTGCAAAGTTACTGGTAGCTGCTGGCAACCCTACAAAAGGCAAAAAACTCAAAACATGCTGTACATTTCTGCCAAAGTAAGTTTTATCTCAAGCAACATTTTTATATGCCAAATCTAAGATTCAAGCATTGTTGTTTTTTTCCATCAAATGGTTGAATAAGACCAAACATGAGCATAAGCCAGCCAAAATTTACTTTGTTACATTGAGAACATTTACCTGTCATGACGTCATGGCCAGGTGGTAATGGGGCGGCGACAACAGCAGCAGTTTGTATTCCATTGCTAAGACTTCCAGAGGTGTCTCCATCAGTAACCTGCAAGAGCACAATTGTTTGTTGTTCTTGTAATAAATGTTGGTTGTACTAAACAAGGGCACCTTAACAACACAGGGCATTTACAGGTTTGTAACAATTTTGCACCTAATGCGAGTGGGCCACATGGGCTCGATAATATGTTGCAATATGACAAATGGTTTGGCACAGTTGTCGAATGGGTTTAAGCTCTATTGAGAACTTTAAAAGCAGGCTTAAATGTGGAGGGTAATTAGGGCCTCATTTTCAAAAATAGGACTTTCATCCTCGACTGAAATAAACGCTGACAAGGCATGCTGCATTTGTCTCTTTTTTCAACAGACAATCAGACAGCTCTGGCATTGTAGTTGCGGTCTAACTTTATTGTACGATAATATCTATCACAGGTTAACAAATACACTATCCTGACAAAAAACATTAGTTTAAGAACTTGCTGCATATAATGTAATCTGACTGCAATGTCACATTCATCATATGCACCAATAACAATAAAATGAATGAAATAAATAAATGAATGAATGAATCATGTGATCTAATAGTTTCTTGAACTATCAAATTCAGGCTATGCTGGCTCTCACAAGGCGGGGGCTGGCCGAGATGTGGTTGCCTTTTTTCAGCAGTTCCGACAGCAGAGGAGAGGGAGGCGGTGTCGCTTTCTGAGGAAGCAGCCTCTTCTGTGAATTATCCTCTGCAAGAGTTGCAAGGCCTCCTCCATCTTTATGCCCTTGGCTTGGAGCTTCTGACACTGGGAGAAAAATACCTATACCTTGGACCTGGAGCGGCAGAAGAAAATGAAATTAGTGGTCAACAAAGTTCAGTTGAAATTTTCAGGGAGAGATGGAAAACAGGCAGGATATGGTGACCAGGGTTCCCTACTCGTGCCATAGACCAATGAAGCAGGACTACTTGAAAAATAGGTTACTTGTGGAGTAGCAAATATTCGAGGTAACGCAATTCAAATTGGAGTATCCCAGGAAACGGATTGCGTTCAACCAGGATGTTAACACCTAGGCAAGGATGTACGTACAGAGTGGGTACTGGTGTCATCTGAGACGATGGCCGCAGGTTCTTTGGGTGGTGTGGGGGCTGATGTGTCCGTCTGAGAGTCCAGGCTCGTAGGACTGGCCCCCAAAGGAGACCGAACAGTGACACTGGGCAGACGCTTGGGAGTGTTTTTAATTGCCTGACGAGCTGGAAGACAAATGAGAGTCAGAGAATAATATATGCATCTACTGAACTCCTGACATATGCATGATCATCACTTTCTAATGGAATCCTCACATCTCTAAAACCACAACTTTTAAGGAAATCAAACAGTGGCATATTTCTTGAGGGGAAAAAGCTTTAACAGTTAACCAAAGTTATTACAGCTATTGTTTTTTTCCCCCGACAAATTACTCATACGTAACTACCCAGTTTTTCCTCATTATTGTCTAACAAAACAGACTTTAAATTTTGAGGAGACAATGTTACCGCACAGTCATGGAAAAATGGATTTACGACACTTTTCAGACAGTTCAAGTGTTCAACAGAAATTTGCTCTCAATTATCTTTACACAGGTTAATAATCTGTATAAATAACACAATAAGTATTCTTATAATAATAAGAATTTATGAAAAAATACTAAATTAGGACATAGATTCCAGCCTGACTATAGCGCGATACGTACAAAAAAGGAGTGATTCCTGACCTGGCTACCGTGTCAAACAAGTGTGCAGGGAGAAAATTATTATGTAACGTCATTTTGGTTTTGTGGATTTGCCTTCAGTACAATTTAGGAATTTTCAAAAGCTAAATTCTGAAATGCATATTCTTTGACATTCTTCACCTTGATATGCCATTTCTGTTGCTTTCCTCTTCTGCTCTGCCTCCTCCTCCTCTTGCTTCTTTTTTCTGCCACAGAGAATTGAAAGAAATGGAAGGAAAAGTGACATTTTGACAACATGGATGGTTTAACAAATGAAAGAAATGAAAACTGATTGAACAAATCTTACAATGTTATCTCTGCCCACAGTTCTTTCAGCTGGGGGTCCATGTGACCTGTCTGTATCAGGTCCACTTCCTTTTTCAACTTTCTGCACAGGGAGAAATCACAGATTGGGCGAAGGGTGTAAATGTTGCATAAGAAATTTTGAAAACTTCTTTTCAAGGTCGTAGCTACCTGTACTGTTCCTGTGTGTCTCGTAGTAGTTTTTTCAGCTCCTCTATCCTCTCAGTAGTCAGTCTACGAACAATTACATCCTCAATGGTCTCAACCACCTCGCCCTTCTCACCACGCTTACGTCTAAAACAAAAGTTGCATTTAACTCAAAATTACAAACGTGGCATAAGCTGTTTTGGTCTGACTATGTATTTGTGATTTTCAGTACTGACTTAGGGGCTTCTGTGGCTTCCAGCAGCTCAGAATACTGTGAGGCACAGTGCTGAAACATTAAGAGATAAATGAATAATCCCAAATATTGGGAACATCGATTAAATCCAATACTGCTTCCTCAACAGACAATAGCTGGGATCTCTTACCTTCTGTGAGAACCAGTCAGGTGGTCGACCGGGCTCAGAAAAAGGCTTGATGGCTCTACTTACAGATACCCTAAAAGTATCGAAAGAGTAATATTCACTTCAAGTTAGGAAATTCATACAAAGTAATATTACTTTAAAAATTAGAAATATTGTACATAGAATGTACAAAAGCGATATTAAGTTGCCTGTTTACCAGTTTTGGTCACCACTCCTCATAACAGAAGAGGCCAGGCACAGTTTCTCCCTGACTGACCATGGCTCTGTTGGGCCAACATTCAGAATTTTATGCTCTGGAACAAAGCAGAGACACGGTTGAACACCAATAAAATGATCACAAGTAAAAATAAAACAATAAGTCAATACATTTAAATTCTCAAAATTATGGAGGGGCATTTGGATATCAGTGAATAAAGAAAATGTGATATCAGAATGATGTCAAGGAACCATAAATGTATGAGACCAAAACTAAGACACACTATTAGAAGAATAAGTATATACCATATGGCGACTGTTGATGACTTTGGTATGCTATACTAAATAAGTGGTATTTTCCCAAACAATGAATTGGTGGATTTCTTTTTAAACATTTGCTGATCTGTTGAATCCGAAGTAACAAATATCAAACATTACCCAATTAATTTACAAGTCTCTAAATATTAGCATGTATGTTAGAAATGAAAACATTATACGTATGCAGTTAAAAGTCATTGTTTAATTAACTTATTGTCCTTAAAGAAATGTGATTTTAATACTATGGCTATACTTTAGAAATACTAATGAAGAATACACGCATCTTGATTTAAAATATTGTGAGGAGTCAATCACATGTAATCATTATTATTAATAATATTATTTGTTATCATTATTTTATGCTACTCCTTGCCATTTACGTAAAGTTCTTCGGTTTATTTACGTTAAAATACAGTAGCAGACTTTACAATAGAACATTGAGCATGTAATACAGGACAATCCAAAAGTAAAAAGTACATAAATTGGGTGAGTTGTTGTATTCTTTTCCAAATAAATTTATTGTAGGTTGATAGCCTAATTGATACTAGAGTACGTCACGTTTAAATTAAAATGTATTGCATGTAACGGAATATGGTAGTTACAGTTTAAGTGACTGAAAAGAGAAACGGCAGAAACGACAGTCATGCGAGGCAAGAGTGCTGGCAGAAACAACAGTCATGCAGGGTAGGAGTACTTTAACAAATAGCTAGTATACAATCTACATTAGCTTAGCACTGTTATTACGGGGGAACTCTATGGTGAAACACAAACAGCTACGCGACATTGCGTTTGTTTAAGATAATAAAACTCTCATTTTCAACTAAACTAAGCTAAAAAACAACGTTTGGAGTACATTTCCATAGGTTTGCATCCTAAACTTCAAAGAAAGCCCTCTCGGTGGAAGAGGGGGGGAAAACACTCACTGCCTATCCCGCTCGCCATTTTTTTAGTGATAACAAGGCCAAGGTCCCAACTTCCGCCGGACGAATTTAAAAGATACACGAATGGGTTGAGCGAATATGGCCTAGTCCAAATTCCTGTATTCTAGCCTACATAGGCTATAGTGCGAATACTTGGACAGGGCCCGAGTACCTACAGGGTATCGAGGAATCAATCGTACGTAAAAGTCCCTGGTTTATTGAATGTGACGAAGTGACATGATTGACACTCGTTTATTTGATGCGACGAGATGCATCATGCACCAATTATTTTACACTCAGACTGAAAAAAAAATTAGTTGTGTTTGGTGCCTCTGTGTTTTCCAGCTATAATATTGTGAGTAACTGGGTGAATGAGAGGAATTTAGTGAACTTTGTGGAAACACACTTTTTAAATTGAGTCCATGTTAGTTTACGGCAGACCTGACATTTAATATGGCGGACAAGGTTACGTATACGAGCAATGGCTCATGGCGGGGTCTTTTTATAATGATAAAAATAATCATCATCATCATTATAATCCCAATGAACGTCTATTAGGCGTCTAGTCTAAATTTAGACCGAATTTAGATGTCTATAATTAGTGTAGTCTGAATCTTGACGACGAAATTAAATCCATTATATATTATATATTAAAAACTAAAATAGCTGTAAGTTGTGTAAATGATGGAGAAATGTTGTATTACTATGTTTTAAACAATCATTGATCAGTGTACAGTGTGTTTTTTATTTCGACCAGGTTTAGACGTCTAAATCTAGACCATATTATCATATCTTTTTAGACCCTATTTTATTTAGGGTACTGTCCCCTTCAGCCAAGTTGATATTTTATTCTGATGCAGTTGAGGAGTTATATTTTGGAGGAATATACATAATTTAATGTATTTAATTCATAGATATTTTCTGGTAATTGCCTGTTTTTTGCGTTATACACGATTACTGTTTGGTAAGATACCAAGTCAGTGAATTTAATAATAATAATAAAATAATACATTTTATTTGTAGGGTGCCTTTCAAGGCACTCAAGGTCGCTGTACAGACATAAAATAGCATACACAAAATATAAAAACAGTATAAAAGGACATTTCAATAGTTTTGATTGTATAAAAAGTGGATTTGTGTGTTCCACGTAGTTGACCTTATGAATCGTCCTTATGCTCTTTTCTGCAGAATGGTAAGTGACTGTAGTGAAGTTTTGATTTTTTTTCTGCAAACCTCAGCACAGTAATGCATCCAATCTGTTTCCTACTTTATACATTGTTGTTAGCTACAACGATATCTACGATCTACGAGCGGAGTGAAAAGTGCAAAGACGACGAAACAAAAATGTTCACAATCAGTTAAATATTGGCAGTCTTTATTTCAACAAGACTAAGAAATGTTGTTTAATATACATTTTTTTCCTTACAATTCAACATCTATCTCATCTTGCTTTTCCATAACATTTAGGAGATACTCTGACATGTAAAAATCTGTTGTAATGTTACGGCCTCTTTTAGAGACATCTAAAACGGCTGCTCTTTATTTACACTTCTCTTATTCTTTTCAGTTGTACACACACTCTCTCCTCAGAGATGATAGAGTCCATTCAGTTTCCTTGTAGGCCAAATACAGATAGAGGATTACCCACTCCTGTCCAACTCAATTTAGTCCCAAGACTAAAGTTCCTCTGTGGTTAAAAAACACAGCATCCTGCAGCAGGACCAACTCCTGCCTGAAAACGTTGCTGTGGCCCGCAAGCACGCACATTTACCATCATTTCCCAAAACGCTAAATCTGAAAGTTTGTCTTATGGGGACGGGGGGGTGGGGGGTTCTTCAGTCATCTATAAGTCATCAAGATTGCATAAGCAGTCATAGAAATGTTAGTAATATGGGTTAAATTGAAGTAGAGTAATGCCAATCCAATTGCTGAAGCTCAGGCTTCATTATGTTAAATTAAGGCTTCAAGATTTTAAACTGATTGCATAGGGGTTGGTTAAAAGTGAGATTTTTAACAGTGGTGTCCTCACTGATTCAGTCTATTACTGGACTGCTCACTTATTTTGAAGCCATTTTAATGAGAGCTTACAATCAACATGTCAATTACAAAGCCCAAAGAGAGGCAAAAACCTGGTGCACGGTATTTTCTGCCCATCTTTACCATGGCTGGTTGTTTAAGGTCCGTCGTGGTACATGGAAAAGACACTTAAAAATAATAACTTGAAAGACTTTGTGATGTTTAAGTCATCTCAATTTTAGAGCTGACATGGAAAAGTGTTGCGCACAGGGAATTTCTGCACATGGCGGAATGGATACAATTCACTTTCATCTGAAATCATTTTACCATTGGAAGTTGCCAATTACTGTATATATGACTGATTGGGGAAAAAAAACAACCCAAAAAAACATCGATTGCATTCATTTTGGTTGTGACAAAACTACATCAACCATTAGTTGAAATGATGAGATAGAAGGTGAGGATGGATAAATTAGGGTTCATGAGGAGTCCAATTTGAGTGGAAAAGGCCATGCATGAGGTACAAATATGCAACCAAGACGCACAGGAACCAGTTCAACCACCTTAAGGTAGCATTCAAAACCCACTGTAGTACCTAATATAAATCTTCATACCAAAAATAGCTATTAAAAAATACAGCACCTCTTCCACATAAAAAAACCCTGTGTTAAAATAATCTTTCCTTTTGATCGAAGCACTCTCTTTTGGTTCTCTTGTCTAGACAAATGTGTGAAACCTTCAAGCGTGTAAGACTGTACAAATTCAGGTCTTCCATCGTGAACTGAGTTTACATATAGTACAAAAGCATTTGGGGGGCATTTGGGACTTGTCGGCTTTGTCGTTTTCTGGGGTAACACCAGCAGTCACGCTCCTTCTCAGGCCCGATGTCAATTCACAGGGGCGCCAGCCACAGATAACGCCATTCGACAGACGCTTTCAACTCCATAATCACTAGATTGCACTAACATAGAGAACATGTATGAGGTATGACCTTACTACTGAACAGCAAAACATTTAAGTGAGGCTGTGATTATGCTCATACCCGACCAATATAGTCTGTGCAGGTTTGGACTCAAAGGGAGCCCCTCAAAGCTGTTGTAAAAACAATTCCACCCCCCTGAAAAGGGGTGTAACATCTTTCTTTGTATTTTGTTAGGATGAAGTAAGGCAGCAGCCCTGACAAGACAATCTATCTTTCCAAGGCAAACGCAGAGCCTTCAGTTACGTTGAGAGAAACCAGTCAAGAATCTCTAATCCCAGAATTTCGTACTGGCTGTTTGTAGGCATATGCATAAACGCAGAGATTCACAGTTTGCACACAGAGTGATATATGACTGTCAGAAATAAACACTCATCATCACTGCTCAAACATAACGACTGCCATCTATGTTATGTTGCAGATCTCTGTAGGATGGAAGGACAGCACTGATGAGGAAGCTATGTTCCATCATAGGTACCGGGTGCTGGGTATATATTGTAGATGGCAATCATTGAAGAAGGCACACACTCAAGTATTAGATTCAACTGCCTAATAAGACACGTTATAGCTTTTCTAATGCTGCAGGCACGCCCATCGTGTAGCTCCAACAGGGAGTCAAGATTTTACCTAGTGAGAAAGGTGGCTTTCTTGGCATGAGAATGAGATTGTTGTACACTGTTGTCCTCAAAAGATGCAAACAAAATAATTAAAAGTGAAATTATTGTAATATTAAGAAGAGCCCCCCTCCCCCCCTTCCACAAATGGTGGACTGTCCGAGGGCCTGAAGGCAGTCTTGTTAAAGTCTTTCTGACGGTTTTCCTCTTCCCTCCATCCTTCTCAGTCATTCTCTTTGTCTCACAGCCCAAATACTTTTATCTCAAGTGGGCGGCAAGCAGGGCCAGCCCGCAGAGTGCTAGTGCCATGCTTCCCTGCAGGGTTACACCATCTGATTTGTCCCCCTGCACCAGATTAACTCGAGGATCCACGGGATTGGGAGGAGTGGAGAAGTAGATGTCCCGATCTGTGTCACAGGATGGAGAATCGCAGCCGCTGCCGCTCTCCTCTCCTCCGCTGGCTTCCTCGTCTGAGTATGCAGAGAGAGGCGGAAAGTGATGTACATTGGGTCACAAGCAATTAGAAGATTCACATTCTCACCGTTCTCAATTGAGATATCGTTGCCGTTGTATGCAGCTTTCAGCCAACTCGTCATTTCCTTCAGAACCGCAATCTGGCTTCGAATCACAATGTCTGGCTTCGTGATGTCCACGTCCACGTCGGGGTTGGACACCTGATTGGCCAGCCCATTGCCAATGACTACTGCCTCATACCTAGGAGACAAACTCATCAATATGAGTGGTGGACTTGAAAAAATATTTGAACACTCAACCCTATACTTTTCAAAATACTCCATAAACGCATGTGGTGTCTGAAATAGTTTACCTGCTTTTGGCTGTTCCATTCCAGCAGTCATCACCAGGTGCAATGCTCTCACCAACACAATGAGTGTCTGGCAGTGTGGACCAGAACTTCTTGACGTGTTTCAACTTTTTCTTTACATCACTCGTCTGTTGTTGAAAACACACAAGTCAAGCTCCGCCCTACACAAAGACATCCAGTGCTTCGTATAGAACACTTTACCAGTCTATCTAAGCTTGTTCCAGCAGCAGTGGTAGGTCTTGCGTCAGGGCTGTAGGGGCGGAAGCGGCCAGTGAAAACGGTTTCTTTGGCAGAACGCTTGGCGCGGCTAAGTTTAGGCTGGCCACATCCATGGAATACCTGTCAGAGGAGAGAAGGGTTAACTGCTATTAAGTTTGTGTATTTCTCGCATCCGTCAAAGAGATGGGAAAATACCGACCTTCTGTGAAACTTGCATGCTGTTCTCTTGCATGTTCATGATGGCATCGGAAAGCTTCACATCAATGGGATCCATGACGGATTCGAAATTGAATGGACCCTCCAGCCTCTCAGCCAAACCAAGCATGGCATCTACAACAATTGGACAAACTACCGCGTTAGAAATCATTCATGCCAAAGTACCTCTCATCACCTCAAACGGTTGCTATAGCGATTAATGTCCAGTAGGGGGAAGCAACGACTCAAAAGCTACTGCATAGTGCTGTGGCTCTAAGTCCCAGGTGGCTGGCTCCACACAACAAAGTTGAACAAAATGGTCCATTTGAAACACAAGCCACTAAGGTGTGCTTTGAAACATTTTTGTTGCATTTATATTTCAATCATCAGTATGCTAGAAAAGCTACAAAACTTCCATTTGTAATGTCACAAAATGTAGACACTAAAGATGATTACGTACTTCTTGCTAATCAGTGTAAGGACAGGGAGAGTCCACACAAGTGAATCTGGAGTCACTCACCAAGAAAGTTGTTCCATTCTGTGTCCAGGTCTGCCTGGTTAGCCAAACAGCCCCGCATCACATTCAGACAATAATTCTGGCAGGGCTTCAGCGCCACTTGGCCCGAGCAGTAGGGACAGTACAACATTTTCATGGCCGCTTGCACACAGCTGGGAGACGCGTTGACCTGCAGGTCAGTTGGAAGACAAACATTGACTCAATAACATATTTGGACACTGACTATTTAGTATTTCACAAAACAGTATAATCTAATCATCAATTAATCACTCCGTGCTGTGGAAAAACATGTCATAGCAGAAAAAACAAAGTGGTTTATGTTATCAGCCTGGAAGGGAACTGCAGCCAAGAATGATATGCGTTCAGGAAACACAGCGCTGCATTCCGTGAGAAAGGTTCATTTCGCTAGCAAAAGCGCGCCTCTTCCATTCTTACCGTCGAGACTTTGTTGATCACCTGTGGCATAAGGTTTAGGCCACGCACAAATGTACGCGCGGCAACAAAAGCACGCGTCAACTGGATGCGGAGCTTGCGGGGCACGTCCCCAAAAGGTTGCAACTGCTCCGTATGCCGGCTGACGCACTCCATGTAGGCGTCGCTGAATTCATATTGCACGTTGACCAGCCGGAACATCCTCTCCAGGAGGTCGGCCCAAAAGTCCGACAGCATGGAGTCCAGGTTTACGGCCGAGCTGCCGGACACGTAGTAGCGCGTCAGGGACTGGAAGAAGTTCTTGAAGAGCTCGGCATTCTGCACGTACATCATCCCGTACGTTCGTACAAACATGTTGTGCAGTGACTCCTCTGCATTTTTCAAAAGTTCTCGGAAGAACTCTGTAGGAAAGGGGAGACAAGGGGAGATTTGTGTCATTCCGAAACAAACAACCTGACCATTTCTGACCATTGTGCATGCAATATTTATTAATTGCGCCAGAAAGCAATTGAGGAAAAAATACAGTGCACTATCTGGCTTCAGATACTTTACAGGGGTGTCAAACTCATTTTTGTCACAGGCCACATCGTAGTCGTAGTTTCTTTCGGGGGGCCGTTATATATAGCTGTTAATGCCTTATACGCATTATATACAGTATAGGCTACACAAAAACTAATGAAGAACTAGCTTTGAAATCAAAGACTAGTAAACCCGTCAGACGTTTCAAAAAGAGGAATGGTACAAAAAGAAATGCCAGCAAAAGTGAAGATAATTTGTCATTTTAGTATTGAGACACAGTTGATGCACAATTTGTCTTTGCGGGTCATATATAATGATGTGGAGGGCCGTATCATTTCAATAGTGGCCTTTTTGCCAAATCAAATTCCACACAAACTACGAAAGAAAAAGAAATGTAAAGTACCAATGTTGAAATAATCTACTTTACTGAAGCCCTAAACCAAAGGATCAAAACGTGCAGGCTACAATGCAGGCTGTTGGAAAACGTCTGGCTCAGTAATGCATTCAGCGCAGACATCTCCTTACATCAAACTGACCTTCATCAATGGCATTTTTTTCTGTTGTCACATTCCATTGGCTTTCCTTTCTCCCTGTTTCTCTTGGACAGTCCTTCAGAGGCATTTTTCAATAGGATTACTGAATAATGAGAACTGTTTTTCCTCCTACATATGGACCTGTATGCCTTTTACCCATCCCAACATCTCCCTCCCTATACTGCTTTCACTTCATCAGTTCCTTCAGCCATCTCTCTTCAGTAGACAAGGAACAATGACCTACTTCATCCTGAGGAATGTCCATCACCCCCCTTCTCCACCTACCCTCAATAATCCAGTCCCCCTCAGCCCCCGACTCTCTTAATCTGAACAAAATGAGAATTCCACAGAGTCACTGAAAAATGCGTCGCCTTCAGTCGTGCATGCATGCAAGCGAACGCTCGCAGCCCCCCTTTCACTCATCTCCTTTCTATCCACTCTTGCTCTTCTCCCCCTCGCTGCTGCGTGCAGACAAAACTTCTGCCCCACAGCAGTTCTCTGGGTGCCCTATGGTCGCCTTTGAAATGTAAAGTTCCCATGCTCTCACAGAGGGAGACACTAAACGTTCCTTAGCCACACATGCGCGTGCACGCGCACGCACGCACGCACACAGTCCCCTTGTAATGCTGTCACTTCCACTCCAGACTGACACACTAAAAAGAAAAAAATGGGGAAGGGGAGGATTGAGGGTAGCGTGGGGTGGGTTAAGTTGAGGGCTTTTTTAACTCCAAAGCCCCACTGTGTTGCCAAGGATACCGGAAACACCGCAGCCCCCAAATCACATGCACAGGCACACACAGCAGATGACAAGAAACCAAGTTGTACTCTTCACTGACTGAGATTACATCAAGAGGTTCACTCGTAACCGTGGAATTTGATAGTAGCAACAAGTGTAACGTCGGGAAAACGAAGAGGTCAGGGTTCCACATTCACGATGCAACCCAAAGATCTCTGACGCTGACTTGACTGGGAGAGTGGACATTTCCTGAATAAATATAAATCAACCTGCCATTTAATAGTAAATATCTATCCATTCATTGTGAATTGATAATCATTCATCTGTCCACTAAAATTATTTCGTGCATCACGCTAAATCATTCCGTAAGAATGACTTTTTTTTTTTCTCGTAATGCTTGGAAAATGTCAAATATTCAGTTAGATTTCATACTTCAAAAAAGGTAACTACGCTGAAGTAAAACCCTCTTCAATGATAAGGTATCAAGACTATCCTAGTATACATAATATAAATAATCTTCAGGGCCACCAGCCCAAAAGTTGAATGTCGGACATGAAGAGGAGGACGATGAGGGAAAGGGGCAAGACCGTGCCAAGAGGATGAACACCATTGCACATGCATCTTGCAAAGTTTACGAGAAGAGAAAGGCTACACGTGGCTTGTTAAATGTAGAAGGATACAAATGGTCACATCTATCCTCTGCGGTCCGTCCCCCAACCATTCTGTCATCATGTTGTGGGCCATGATCTTAATCCATTACAGGAGTAGCGGGCATTTTAACCCCCCCCCCCCACACCTGTGTTCCTTTAAACTTCTGCTCCTCCCAATTCCAACCCAATTGCACCCCTATTTGTGCCAATTAGTACTTGCTCGTCACTCTTTTCTCATGGGATGTGATTCTGTCAGTCCTCCTGCTGGCGATGGGTGTCTCTTGTTAGGAGCCTTAATCCACGTTCTTAAATTCCACACATAAGCCTGCCCCGCTGGACAGGGTCAGAGCAATAAGGCCGACAGACAGGCTGAGATCATGGCAAAGCGGGGAGAACTATTTCGGTCTCCTAATTGGCCATGATTGCCAGCTCCAGACGCAGGGTGAGAGCGTGTCTAATCACATACACCACTTCCTGGGTTTGCTAGTAGGGGTGTAACAATTCATCGATACACATCGATTAATCGATATAATGCTCTACGATTTGTTGGCATCGATGCTAAACGTAAACATCAATATATATCGTCCGTTTTTGACCTCGGACATTAGACGCGACTTTATTTTGAAATCCAGTTCATTATTGCTTGCTTCCTCTTTCCGGGAGCAGTGCGCGGCGTGTTGTGTTGTGAGCAGAGCAGGCAGGTGAAAGGGGAGCCGACAACTACGTGGCTCCTGGGCTGGTGCTTTGGCTAGTGTCCAAGAAGACGAGGAAATTCGCTCCTCTTTAGGCTTCAAGTAATTCGTTTGGAAGAATATTCATTTTTCTTTACTTACTTATATGAGAAAAAATATAGGAATTTGATAAAGTTCAGTGTTAAAATAAGCACTTTGTATACTACAATACTCTTGTAATTTCCTAAATAAAGAGTTTGCAGTACCTTGTTGATTTTGCGTACGAATTGTCATAAATCAGGATATTGTTCTATATCGATCGTAGAGCACTATATCGTGATGTATCGTGGATGAATCACAGCAGGCTTTAAGATATCGGCAAATATCGTATCGTAGTTCTTTGTATCGATATGATATCGTATCGTGACAAAACCCGCGATTTACACCCCTATTTGCTAGTGTGTAAATGCATGTCTGTTTTCATCCATAACTCGAGCTGCGTTTCGGCACAGGACTGCTCATGTCGTGTTCATGAACAGTCAATACAAGGAGAAGCACTTTGTGCGTCAACTCTGGGGTGTCCTGGAGTAGAGCAAGTAATTAATAGGACAGGACAGGACAGCAATCTGAACATGTCATAAGCGGTGAGAGGTATCAAATGGTCCAAGTGGAAGAAAGCGCAGCAGGTCTTTGTAAAGAGATCCCACATCTGACAGTCTGGAAAGAGCCGCAAGCTTCCTGCAGTCACGGTGGCGCACAAAAGGTAAACCAAAAGGAGGTTATAATTTCACTGTCAGCAACCATGTTTCATCATTAAGATCATTAAGATGATCCACTCTTCATTTTCGCAATACATTTGCAAATATAAACCGGTGAACTTGTAACATTTATATATTGCGTTTATTTTGTTTTACCCCCACAGAAAACAACATTTTCACTTAATTTTGATTTAATAAACCATTAACCAACCATGGGTATTAATTTGAATAAAATACAGCCATGAGATAACAAAATGTCTGTTCAAATTAAAAAATAAACTATGCTGAGCTGTAGGTGCGAGTTCAATTGATATCAGAAATTCAAGTACGTACATAATCAAAAAGATATGCTAGAATATCAACCTTTTGATGCTTTCAAACTAACAAAAAGGAGGACAAAAATGGCCAGTGGAGAGGCACAAGATGGGGACAGAGGGCAGCGAAAGGAGAAAGCGAGGGGCGGGATGGAGCAAGAGCTGCCACTGCATACCGACACGTCACATTCCAGTTCACATCTGGCTGCAATACACACGCACCCGCTTGCTGACAATCTTTTGCTCTCTTTCACAGACCCGCAAGATGTAAAGGTCTGTGACCCACGGATGCACAGGCGTGTACATACGGCACGCACAACTCGCATACATAAACCAACTAAACTCTCAAGATGTCCATTTCGTCATTCTTTCCATCCCTTCATCTTATCACAAGGAACAGCGGCAGTGGCTAGCTACGAACACAAACAATGCCACTTCCTCTGCTGTTCTGCAGTCTTGCATGTTCCCAAGTGCTTCCGCCCTCCACGAGCGAAATCTGATGATCTGACTATTTACAGGCTACACGGGTGCGTACGCTGGGAGGAAAAGGAAGCACACATCTGAATGTGTGTGGTCCGTCTGAGAGTGTGCGTGTGCGTCTCTCTGGAGAAGGAAAACCGGCAGACGGGGCTGCTGAGGGAGGGCACCGAGATGTTGAGAGACAGGTGGACGACCTAGTGGACACAGACCGACTGTCTCCGCTCAGCAGGTGGGAGCGTCCGTCAAAAATCATGCAGCATGCATGCTGGCTAGCGCTAGTAGTAAGGGAACACTTTGTGGCACTGTGACATGGAAGGTTTGTGTTTGAGTGCTTGCTCACGGTCAAAGTGTTGATGCCTCTGTCGAAAGGTGGACACGAGATTGGTGCTAAGCCTGGAGACAGGGGCTTTGATATCATAGTGACTCTGCTGGCTTAGCTTCTCCTCCATCTCCACCGTGCAGCAGGAGAAACCCTGTGGACACACTTTCAGTGATGCTCCTGGAAGAGGAAAAACAAAAAGCAACAATGTAAAAAATACTGTGAGATCATGTGTCACGACACTATTGAACCTTTATTGGGTCCACAATGGAGAAACTTTCAGGAGGGAAAAAATGCCTTTAATTCAACTCAGGTCAGGTGAACAGCGGAACACAAAAGTTTGCTGCCTCATGACATCATCTCTGAACTTACCGAAACTGCGGACACAGAAAAAGAAAAGTGAAATCAGTGACGGTGATGAGCTAATTTCATTCAGTGCACACATCTGTTCCTACAAGCATGCTGCATCCTCAAGCCAAAAACACATGACTAGGCACGAGTCAGCATTAGGCTCTAAACGCGTCTTGTTTTTCTTGAATATTATTTTACAATAAGATCATTGATGCAGTACCCACAACACATTGCAGTCATCATCATTGCGCTGCACAGTCAATTCATTGTTGTCGTCTTCAGATTACCGCTTCATCACTCAACAGGTATGTAATTCAGAAAAAGGCAGGTTGATGCGGATTACTCTCAAATGATCCCCCCCCACCCCCCCACTTAGGATCCCCATTTTAAAAAGTGATACAACAAAACATCTTTTGGCAATGCAAGTTGCAGCATTAAGAACAGAACAGAATCAATTTCAAACTGATCCAAATAAGGAATTTTCGTGTCAGAATTATCATGGTCAATTCATTAAAACTATTAGGAGCTTGGTCCAATAAGACAGGGGTTTTCAACTGGTTTTGTCAAAGGAACCACCATTATAACCAAGAAGCAACACGGCCTTGGCGGAATATTGTTTTATTTTGCACCGAAGGAGGCTAGACCCATCCAGGCTATTTATTTACATCTGTAGGTCTCTTTTGGGAATACATTTGACACGTGGATGGGTAGAGGATACACAGAATTAGCTGGAAAATAAATCAAGTTTAAATAATGAATCAATTTTGTTTTTAAAAATGTTAGAATCATTTTCCATATCCAATTTTGAGGACCACCTGCAATACCGCCACTGACCACTAGAGGAGCACGGACCACCGGTTGACAATCTAGCAATAAGACATTTCTTAAAAGTTATTGTCTTTGACACATCAGTAACTGTCCAGCATGTCAAAGATACATTTGGACATGAAGGATAAATGTAAAGCAGTGGCAGGAATGACATTTTAAAAAAAAAAAAAAAAAAAAGAGAACACAGGGATCCTTTCAGACCTTGTATGGTGGTGTTTAGTTTTCCCCAAGTGGAGGTGCCTGCAAAGGTTTTTGCAACTTACGCAGGGAAGAGCTTTGACCTGGCCTTTAATAAATAACTTTAGTTTTGCAACTCCACTATTTTTAGGCGTATTCCACCCCTTGTAAAATGTTACTTCTCAGTAATGCATATATTGCTGTACAATATGGACAAAATTTCATATTAAGATATACAATAGGTATTTTTCCAACCCAATAGTGATAAAAAGTTTCCCTTAAATTTACATGAAACAAATGACAATTTACTCCAATAATCTTTTCAATATATTTATCAAACACATCTACTGCAAGCATTAAGTAATGAATAGTAGACCAAATAATCAGCCTACTGATTAAAAAGGTTGATTATATAAAACCCCTTTACGGCCACGTCACGATTACGCCACAATGTTAGCTGGAGGCAAAAGAAGGAAAGCCAGCAGTAAACACTGCTAAATCTATGTAGAAAAATGTCACCTTGTTGAGGTTTTGGTTGCCAAAACCATAAAAAAAATATTCAAACAGAAAACAAATAGTTTTTCAATCGATAGGCGCAGGAGTGATTCACAGCCATAGTTGTTTAAAAGGGATCCAAATAGGGATGCACCCTGGCGCCATAAAGTGGACCCTTCTGTCTGGGATCAAGTCCAGATAATCCTCTCGAGACTTCACAGTCCTTTCCCCAAACTCATCTCTCTCCAACCCCACTCTCCAAGCCGCCCAGCAGGCTTCGTTCATGTACACGTGCGCGCTCACATGTACGCACGCTGGCAGCCCAAACTTAAAACATATTCACACATCACATCACTGCTCAACACATGGCTCTTTGTACAGGCATGATTGGAGTCACTTGGAGCACAGGGTACGCACACACGGACACGTACACTCACACACATACTGAACATTTAGGTCCAACAGACATCCAAGTCGCACCCCTCCCTTCGGCAGGGGCCACACCGCACAGCACTCAGAAGGACTATATCCACATGGAAAATAGCCCTAGTTACCAAAGTACACAAATAAAAGTGAGATTGTCGATATTTCACAGGAATGTCCATACAAATGTTGTATTGTTAGCTCAAAGACTCAAGTCTCTAAAAACTCAGGTCCTTAGCTTATGCAGACTTTAGAAGTAAATTTCTTGCCTTGCTGGTAAACCAAAAAAGAAGCCTTAGGCACAAGACACTGAGTGCGAGTGATCCGGGACTATCGTTACTTATTTACAGCAACCTTTGCCAATCATTTTCCTTTAGTCACCGACACGAATAATCTTTGTTTTGGGTGAGCGGCTTTTTAAGTGCTCAAAGTTGTAACAAGACTCTGAGAAAAAACATTGTTGGCGTGTCACTCTGAAGAGGAAAACAGCTATTTATGGTGGTCAAAACAAGGGAACGGCACCTTGTAAATAAACATGACTGTGTGCTGTGGCATTCATCAGCGTTGCACTACTTCTCCGGCTTTCCTTTGTGGGGAGACCACCATCCCCTTTAAATGGCTCATAAAAATAAGACACTTCCCTTTGACATTGCCCTGCCTCTCAAATGCTTCTCTCAGAAGAAGGATGGCGGGGGAGGTGAAAACGCCTCACAGACAAAAAAAACAGATTAGACACCTTGCCGCCCTCTCTCTGCCTGCCACCATGTGCCCCTGAACCACGCAGACATCGGAGTGCAGGCCCCACCCAACGCCTACACGCCCTCCGCCTTAACCGCCACCACCCTGCAGGCTCAACCAGCGAGGTCAAGGGTTAACAGCCACTCCTCTGAGAGAGGTCCTGTCCTCTGACCACCCCCTTGTCCATCAACCGGGCACATCCACCACACACAGTAACCCACCATCCAAACCTCACTCATCCAATAATAACACCACTAACTCACATCCCCCACAGACACAGTGGCAATTAGGAGTCGTAAAAGTCACAAACACAAGCAAAAACTCTCAATAGGAAGGCCAGTGGTCAATTCACTCCATCTGAAGTCATCAAAGCCCCTTGAGGGCTATTTCGGAACCATCCTGGACTCAAGACATTGATACAAATATTAACACCTTATTAACAGCTATATACAATACCTATTTTGGCCGTCACTAACAAGCTATGGTGCAAGTTTCACACGACAATTTGTTTCTAACAAAGATAATGAGATGAAAAAAACAACACACACCTTAATACCGACTAACGTGACTAAAGAGATGCTTGTATTTTCAATCTGGAACTACAGTATAATAGTATTAAGGTTGCTTGTATTGTCCATAGTAAACAAAATGTTTTCTACTGGAAGAGGAAAAAAACAAAATTAAAAAAGATCAAATTCAGAGAAACACGGCGGCAACAGGCTGTGAAGCAGGGGTGCAACTAATGCAGGAGATTGCTGAATTTTGAATTGCTGTAATGAGTCAGCTTTATATTTTAATTCAGTGTTTTTGAATAATGCGCCTGGTGGAGGGGATGTTACAGAAAGGCACGTATTCACATCAAGTAGCCGTTTGGTCCAACCACAGATTGCTCGAGGGCACCGTGCCAGTGAGTCATATTTAAAGAAAGGTGAAGTGTGTCTTGCGCAAATTCACATTTACATAAAATTCACATTTACATACCTCCCCTCAATGTCAGTGCTATCCTAAAGTAACCCTCACATTTCACTTTGTACACTAACATACTGTACTTGTTTTCCGATTTTTAGGTTTGACTAACATTCCCAAATATTCTGCATTTCGATGAAAGGAATGCAGTGACGTCAAATATGAATCCACTGGGGTATTTTTTGTTTCCTCAATGCTGAATGACTTTTGAGCCTTTGCAATGTGGTTAACCACAAAGAATGATGTTCTGAAAGCACTTTCATTTGTTGAAGGCAGCATTGACTCATCGTCGCCTATTGGGCTTTATGAGTGAGAATCACCTGTCGCTGTAAATCCATAAAGTGGGTCTTCTGGAATTGTCTATGAAATGTAACTTTCTTTTTCTTCTTGGGCATGGGTTCTTGGGTTAATTCTAGGGTTGACAACTCCCTGAAAAATAATTCAGGGACCACTGAGACGGCTGACATGATTGCCTTTACAATTCCTATTTGTGGTATTTGTTTGTGGCTGAGTTGAATAAGATGAATATTTTTTAATGTCACGAATGCATGACAAAGATATCCAGAAATAGACTTTAATACAATCTGAATAAAATTAACTTACAAATAAATATATTTCAAAATTGTTCTGCCAATCTGGTCTTTTATGTGTTCACAGGTTAAAGTGAACAAGAGTAGGACTGTGCATACACTCATTGGTGGCAATAAATTACCAATTCAGGCACCAAGTGACATCAGAATGTGACAAACCAAGCCTGGAAACAATACGCATTGCAATGCTGCCTGCCTCCGGTGATGTAGACCGGCTGTCTGAGATGAGAAACCAGGAAGAGAGCTCTAAAAGTGGGTGGGACAATTTGTCGTCGCGCTCATCCCCCAAAAGCCCTTCAATCATTACAGATTGTTTTCGTGGCGTGAACTTCAGTGAAATCGTTTCTACATATAGCCCTATTATATAAGTGGCGATGTTCAGTCCAGTTCAATGTCCGTTTAAGTCTGACCAATTGAATTGAGGCGTTGGACACTTCACAATCTTTCACCGATTATGTGAAGCATGGGGAAAAATATTTTAGTTTTGTCTGTCTTAATACTTTGCTTTATTTCAAGTGCCGAGTACCTACTAGCTGACTAATATTCACCAAGCAGCTAGATCAGCTATTGCAATAGTTGCTTTATGCCTAAACCATGGCCGGTATTTATCTGAAGGAAATGATCTCAAATTGGCATCAGATCATCTTGCTGTGTTCATCTGGATGACTTGCACAGAACAAGAAATTCCATAGAAATGCTGCTGACTTGACCTGACTGGGAAACTAATTTTACAGCACCGATACAGCTGTCCCATGACTCTATTCATTACTAGTCAAAGTGTGTCACTGATGAAACATGGGTGGAACTTTAAAACCTTTTGCACACATATTTTCAACATCTTTATTCTTCCAATAAAATGTGAGTCATTTGTTTATGCTTTTACTTGAGGTTACTTTGATGCACTAATTTATAATTCGACAGCAGATTCATTCTAACTACTGACTGGAAAGAGTTTTAATGACTGCTTGTTTATTACATGCAGCTACACAACATAGCAACACATTAACCATCACTCACTAAATTGTTGACTTGATAGTCTGACTGACTGAGCCGCAGCAGTGAGTTTCGTCCTTGTGCCTGACGCAGAGTAAGTTGGAGAGAAGCAGTAATTCTCACATGATAAGTGAGAAAATATAAAGGGGATGCGATAACAGCCTTAAGTTCTTGATGATATGATCAGGAACATCTTAAAAAAAAAAAAAACACCCATGACACCCTGAAGACATAAACGATTACTGACCCATATGTCCCGTCGAAACTGATAATCAAATTTACAGTTTGGTACAGTACTTTAGTGTCTCTGATAATTTTCAACATAAAAAAAGAGAACCATTCATGCTTTTCCAACTTGCAGACTTTTAGAGCTCCATTTTTTTTATATGTTTTATGGGTATATTGTTTTATTTATGGAATGTTTAAAAATGTTTAGTGCTTAAGAAGTGAAGTCAACATGTTTCCACATTGATGAAACCTGAATAGTTGAAGTGGTAAACCCACAGATTTCTCAACTGACTTTATTTAAGTGTAAAGCTAATCTGTTATTTTTAATATATCTGATACTGGTTATTGTGATACACTTTATGTGTGTGTATATATATATATATATATATATATACATATTGCGCATACCGAAACGATACCAATGTATCGAATGGTTTGATAGATATGCATGTATTGTTGTACCCCGAATAAAAACCTACATTGAGAAGTGGGAATAGACATAACTGCCAATAGAAAAGCCCTGTAAAGCAACAATCCATTTAAAAAGACAGGAAGAAGCAGTTAAGCGGACGTGTCTGGATTTAATATATTCTGATTTGGAGCCAAAGGCATGGTTTTGGGTGATGACAGTGTAAATTGTTTCCTTAACTAAATTGCGGATTCACACTCTTCCACAAACATCTTCAAAACACTAAGCTGACAAAATTTATAAAAATTTATTTATCCACCGTATTCCTAGGTCCCATGATCCTTAGCATAAAATGTGGGTTGTATGGTGAAACCAGCTCTATTTTTCAATAGGAACTGTTTGTATAACAGCATTTATAACACCATTTTCTACGACAGTTCCCACTGCATGCTAACCACATGACCGGGACGCTTCATGTAAACAAGGTCCATGTTGCACGATGTCATCAAACTGCAATCATTCTTCAAAGTTCACGTGAACATCACTACTTACGTCAACTTCAAACACCCGCGGCAAATATTAGAATGATCAGCTTTGACATTTTGATTTTTATGAGCAAAACGTTTTCCTCGCCACTCAGTACCTCCCATATTTGTTCTGACAGGACTGCCCTCAGGAATAAGCTGGACAGAAATGACTGGTATGTGTAACTTTCTACTTTTAACGCAATGTGTGATTCAATGTGTGTGCATTTAATCAAAATAGTTTATTCATTGCAATTTTTTTTCCCCGAGACTGTCTGTAAGTGTACGGATAGATAAACGATCTCTCATTCGTCATTACCAGAGTTCCGTTACCAATTACTAAATCAGTTGAGTTCTCTGGCCAATTAAAATTCTCCACTTGTGAGTGTTCCAAAAGGCTGTCATCCATGAACATTTACCCAGAAGCGCCTGGGGAGATTCCACAATATCGCAGCAGCCTCTCACTCCGTTTCCCTCTCGCGTCCTGAGCCGGCATCTCCAGCTTTGTGTTCAGGCACAAAAGCTCCCCTGCCTACACCACTTCCCAGGTCACCCCTGTGTCAGGGTTTCAACTTGCTCCTACATTTCCCTGAGAGCATTTACAAATCAAAAAACAGGAACCACCACTGTTTTGTTGCCCCTCTCAAAATGTCCCACAGTTAAGCATTGAAATGATCTTCAGACAATGTCTGACCTTTACGTGCAAAGCAGCATGAAACAAATGTAGCACCACAGTGCTAATGTGTATTTTGCGTGAATGAATTAACATAACTCTTAAAACTAGATTTGAATGGACGACGTGACAGTACAGATAGGTTTCCAAATTAAACATGCATTTGTTCTGTATCTAGGCTGAAAAGTGGCAGTTCTAAACTGTGGCAAATGCGTTAATGATTAGAAGAAGGCAATGACTTTGAGGTCATCCTCTCAGCCAGTGACTTGACAAATACTCCCCTCAGAAAAAAACAAAGCATGGCACATTCACTAATACTCAACATGTCTGACCTATTGAGAACATGCTAGACTTGTATACAAAGGAACTGCAAGTACAATTATAAATGCAATTGACAGTGCACACTAACATTCAACAAAAGTTATTCTGTCTAGCAATTATGTCGGTTATATTAAATGCAAAAAAAATAATGCGAGTAAATCACGCAATTTAGCCTCACTACTGGGAATCAACACATGCTTCAGGGAGGTATCGGCAATAATTCATTGTATCAACTGGCTTTATAGTCCAGATTTTCCTCATGTTGCATGTGCCTTTTGAAGAGCAGAAAGCATTTTGCACATTTGATCTCGTGCTTCTGCTACACTGTATGCCAGCTTTACCCACTCCAATCGTGTGTGTGAGAGATAAAAAAATATTATAGGGAAAGGGTGAGGCAGGATTATGTTAAAAAAAATTGCAGAAGCAGGTTGTGGTTTCATACACAACAAGCAATAATACAGCTTCAGAGAGATGAGGAGCGGGAAAAACACCCTAATGCTAAACAGAATGAGTGGAAATTGGAATTTAAAAAAAAATGCACAAAGAATTAGACACACACATGGACGCAAACACACATGGATGCGGTTAGAATGGTCTCAAAGTGGCCACATCACAGCAGTGGTTTGTGATTGCACTGTCCAACTTGACATCATCTGCTTGCAGGTCGTTATAAACGCACTTTGCTCATGCTATGTTGGACTAAAGAATGAGAGGAGTCATTTTCATTGGCCAGGAAACAAGTCGGCTGTGTTCACACCCACAATGGCGCAAACGCCTGTTTCAAACTGTGCTCCTCTGCAAAATACTAGAAGCAAAACTAACCTGCGCACAATCAAACCATGCTTTGCACAAATATACAGCCCTATGTGTGCGTTGGTAATCTACACCAAGTCGAAATGAGGGCCCTCGTCCTGATTTGGTGAAACACCAGAAAGGTTTGAAAATAATTAAGACAAAATACATTGAGTTATGTTTTTAAAATCCCATTAAAGATAATACGTAACATCTTAAAGCAGCGTAAGACCACTAGATCAAAAAACAGGACATGTCCAGGCAAAGTGCCTCAGGCGGAATGAGGTCAGGTACAAGATTAGGTTTCTGGAGGCTCGGCGCTACAAAGAAGCAACAAAGAGTCCGATATACCTGTTAGGCCTTACGACACTGGACACCAGTTGAGTTGATGGGAAGAAAGCCACTCATCGGAGACAATCAAAGGCACAAGAAAGTCTAAACCTAACAGCACAATGATTTGATGGACCTTAGCGGTGAATGGTGCAGCATGTTCAGAATGTTGCCCCTGTGTATCTCGTCCGCTTGCCATTTGGCTCGTTCACCCATAATTTAAGGCCTGGCGGGACCACTAGGGTTCCTATTGAACACATTTGTCTGCAAACACACCACCCTGAAAACATACCGACCGAATGATTTGAAACTTCAGAACCATCATTAAACAAAATCTTCTTTGATGTGTGAGATTCTTTTGCCTCTAGCCAGCAGGAAGCTTGCCATTGTTTTCATCATGTTTTACATTTCGGTTTTGCTTGAAACATGGCATTGGTTCATAAGTCAGACTCAAAAATGTTTGGCAGCCAAGACACCGCCCTAAGGTTTTTTTGTGGGATGTTTTTTTTTCACTAAATAAAACGAATGAAAACCTCCTGTTCCGTTGTCAAATAGTAGAACTGTAGAGTGAAATAAATCTGAGCACAAGCAGGTCATGGAGGGAATAGATGAATATTGGGAAACCTATTTAGTTTTGAAAGTGAGCTAAGTGTGAGCGAGGGCCTTGTCGGAGGGTGATGTGTCGTAGGATTTGGGAGCAATTAGCATGGATTACAACTCGTTTGGCTTGGAACCAATATTCAATCCAAACACCCCGACAAGAATGTGGCTCTTCTCTCCTTTTCTCAACACAAGTCGTAAAAGGATCGACACAGGGGAGATGTTCAGGAGGATCAATAGCTGAGGAACGTTTCTACTCCAAGCAGTTTATGTAGAAAAGGACTTCAACATCAACAGTAAACAAATAGTGGATAGATGGTTTATGTCACAGCATAAGAGGTGTACCACTCCTTCCTTCCCTTACTCCAACAAAAACACATACGTAATTAATGATCAAGGCCATCATTGAAGTTTTGGATCTGCTGCCATTTTCAATTGTGTAAACGATGCCACCACGAATTTATGTCAAGACAGACCGAGCGTAGACCAGACGCAGCATTGCCACGCATTCCGATTTAAGTGTTTATATGACATCAGCTTGACAGAAAGAGTATACCACCGCTGTGAATCTGAATCAAGTTCCATTCTGATTTGGTGTGTTTATTCCAATTGAGGTGATTGTATGGAGCTTCTTCATTGTGTTTGGTTTCATTCTAATGGGAATACAAGGCTCTGAGTAAACCAGGCTAGAAACTAACTCATATCCGAAAGGTAATACAGGATGACACTGCAGCCAATCAAGTAAACCACTGATAAGCAAATTCTAAGTAAATTCGAAGTGGGTGCAATAGGCAGGAACCTGCCTGTATGATCCAAGTCGGGTGAGACACAGTTCATGTGTTGCAGTGTGCTCCACACAAACATACAGTGCATTGTGCATTTGTGCTCTTTGGATCCCGTCTATTCCCCCTTGCCTCCAGGGCATTCAGGTCAACTTGCCTTGGTCCAAACTCTTTCTTGTCACTCACATACTCCACTTTTTTCTCTGTATGCCTCGGTCAATCCCTCCAGAGCACTTTGTTGCCGAGTGCTCCCAGCTCTGGGGTTCCCAGTGTGTGGGTCTTGGTGGTCCGGTGTGGAATGTGGTGAGGGGGGTGTAAGCAGGCGAGCATATAAGGAGCTACTCAATTGTTCCCTCACACAGCATCCACCCCCCACTGATCTCTCGCTCACTTGGCCATTTGTAGACGTTCTGGCCGAAGCAAAAGATGCAGAGATGGAATTGCTAGCTCTTAGTGGATACACGGCTCTTCAACTAATGCTCAGCACAGAGCATATAAAAAAGGTTTAAGAGGGGGAAACTTAACATTCCAAGTTCAACTGGTTAAGAAATGGGGCTTTCCAAAACTTGGAAAACCAATGCCATGGAAGCCTGACATTTTTAGACTTAAAAAGATTAATTGCATGGAAGACTTTTTCTGAACACTGATTGGCTGCATTGCTCTGGACTGATGATAAGTCGTTGCTGGAATCCGGAGGGCCACTGATGTCTGCACTGCCCTGCTGTGTTCACAGGAAGCTGATAAGAGGGGAGAGGCAGCGCTGAGCTGACAGGTACATGCAGCAGGACTCCCACCCCAAGTCAAAGCCAGGTTCCCCTCACGCCTGGGGTTCACAAAACCTCTGCCTCATGATATCTAAACTCAATTATCCGGAGGACTCACCAAATAGTTACTGAGGAGATGTTGCATATACAGGGTCAGGAAGTGACAACTACTTTTGAATGGGATAACAATCCAGAGGGGTTCTTCAAGCTAGAAATCACAGTCTATTTACTAATATGCCTGTCAGCAACTCTAGGACACTGTTACCTGTAAGATCGAAATCCTTTACATTTACACCATCTTTTAGACAGCAACAAAGATCTAAACCACTTTTAAAGAAGCCATGAACCACTGCAGAACCTGAATCAGTTTAGTACTGGATTGAGGCAACTGATTGTTGAAAAGATGGCAGTCTGAGATGGTTCTCTATGTACAAATACACAGCAAAAATCCCATGTCTGCCCTGCCCGAGGCTATGGCAAGACAGAGTAAATATGCCTTCGACCCTGAGACGAGACCGAGACCCTTAAAAAGTGGTTTGAGAGAAAGCTCAATCTTGGCAACTAATTCAAAATGAGTGGGAGTGAAATGGCACACCTGGAAAGGAAAGGAAACTTGCCAAATAGAAATTGTGTCAATAAAAAAACATGCAGGGCGCTTCACATAAAACAAAGGGCGCCTTTTGAGTTTTATGGGATTGACCTTGAGGAAACAGACAAGACATTTGACTGGTTGTTTCATAGTTAATTTACACTGGAGTTCAAATTGTAGTTCAAACTGCCCCTGAAGAGCATCTCTCGGTGATAAAAGGCCTGATATGCCACAACAATCCAACAATTGTGATTCATTCTGATTCGACTTTGAAAATTCGGATTCACTGATCATTTTTCATTCATGCACCGCCCTACTGATAAGATTAAAAAAGAAATCATGACACGAGGCTTACAAAATTTCCACTGAACAGAACTAGCTTGAAGGAATCATCATATTCTGTAATAGATAAGAAATTGAGCCTTGGATGTAGATTGTGGAATAAGACTGATCCCATGTGAGCAACAAGGAATTCACAATCTGAGCCTCCTGTTACTGTCCATCACTTAATTTAGTCTACGCTGAGGCAATTGGGGTTTCCATTTCACATTTACTGCATTACAACATGTTTATTGTAACTCTTGTCCGGCTTCAACAAAGCCCCCCATAGTAACATTAACGGTAACAAACATCCCTCCTGCTGCACTGTGCCAACAATAACACAAGATGTCCATGGTTGTAAAAAGTAGGTTTTTCAATCTTGTGTATCCTATAGGAGTCATATTCCACCAGTCTGATTTACTATCAATGTAAGAGTGCCAATAAATATTTCAAGAAGTACTTATTCACCACCTGGTACACGTTTTCTCTCTCCAAATAATAAAAAAAAAACTAAGGTTATTCCGGAATAAGGGCTCAAGCTATGTTGCGTTCTCATCGGGGTTGGTTCAAGGTTGCAAAGGTTTTGCCTGTACTTTCCTTGCGACAAGGAAAATCACTAAAACTGCTGGTGAACGCCTGGTGAATGTTTTGCGATCATTTGCGACCTTGAACAAAACTCTGACAATAACGCAAATTTTGATACCTTCACCAACAGTCAACCTCAGTGGCATATGGCCATTACAGTACCGTTAACCTGGAGCTGTTGCTATGCACTTACAGTACATAGTACAACAGTTCAAGAGCAGAAACGGTTTGCGGACACTCCTTACCAACAGTAACAAGAATGAACCTTGAGACTTGTAGCGCTCTATGGATTCATTATCTTGGTTTCCATTTATGACAAAGGGAACTCATTGAGACTTTGTGCTTAACGCCCAGACATACATACACCAAAAGGTTATTGTGAGGAAAAACTATGCGTGGAGGTCATTAACATAAATAAATCTCGCTTGACCTTCTTTCAAATCCCCCCAAATGCAGCACAATATTAAACGTGACCAATGTGGACATGTTGTGGTATTCTCAATGGCTTTTTAGAATCACAATGACAAACAAACAGACAAACAAACAAACAAACACCACAAACAATGGGACTTTTTTCTTGTCGCCAGGAAATTTTGAATGTGATAAAAAAATTCCCTGGCGTCAATAAAAGTAGAAGATAACATCTGGCGACCGTTTGGCGAACATTTGCGACTTTTAACGTACACCGACGAGAGCCCAACATTCGAAAACACTCGCACTTGTTCGCCGCTATAGAAAAACACTTGCACTTGTTCACCACTTAGTGGGACAGAGGACTACTTGTATGAAATGCAAGACATGCTCTACTCTTTTGACAGGTACACCCGAATAAATCATGTTAATGGGCAACAATTCCGCAAAATCCTCAGATCACATCTTTCATTATTAATACTGTTGACAACACTTTATTTTTAATTAAAGCAAATGTCATCACCCTTTGTTTAATGTGAAGAAGTGGTCCAGCTAATGAAAGCCACTGGCAAATAAATTGTTGACACCAAATCGACACAGGAATGCTTGGCAAACCAACATCTGAAATGTGCATTGTTAAGCAGAGAGCAAAGAAAAAGTGGAAATCAAACTGAAATGAAATTAAAGCAACAGTCCGGGTAAGTGAGCATATTCATTTACCCACCATAAAAAGGAAATGAGAGAAGGGAGGGATTTGAAGTATGCCGGGCACAGTGGAATTTCAAACCCCAACTTTGCTCCCCCACTCCAACCCTCAATGTAAAAGTCACCACCATTTGTTTCCATTACTTGGGTTTAACAAAAGGGATGTGTTTTTGTTGGGATAGAATAGTATGTCTTATAACACAATTCATCAGAATGTCCTTACAAAAAAATAACTTTTGTCAAACTTGACATGTAATTTGGAAGACTGTTTATTTTGACATATTGCAATAGCAAAGATTAATTTGCATGGTTTCTAACATTGCTTAAACCCGTGCTTTGACTTTATCAATGCATTGCTGAAAAGGAGATCATTTTGGAGAGGAAACAAAACAAATCAGAAAACATGTTTTTACTACTTCCAAACACTCAACAAATTCCCTGCCAGCATGGAGGTTTTACTGCGGAAGCTTGAAAGTAAACACAAGCTGGCTTCTTTCAGTGGGGAACACACTGTGTGTGTTGATTATACCTCTCCATTGTTATGAATTGCCTTCAAGTATTTCCTAAATGAATGTTATATTTACTGGCTGAAGCAGTGAAGTGTTGCCAGACACTCACGAGGAAAAAGTTCACAAAAGGCAGCAAAGCATCTTATGTATTTTGAAATACTATGAACTAACGAACTACTATTGTAACTGCTCTGGAACCAAGCAATCATTAAAAAATGTTTAACGATGATTTTTTTTCCTCCAGTTTAAATGATAGACAAAAGCAAACAAGGATGATGTTACATTGTTAAATTGATTTTGCTAATTACTATGAGACCGTTGGACCACCAGAAGACTTCTGGGGCCTATAGCGGACCCCGATCCCCATGTTGAGCACCATTCATTCAGACCAGTTTTTAAACCATTCATAGAGAAAATGAAATAACATTTTGAATTTACCGTTAACGCCTTTGTTGGGAACATCGTTGACGTTGAAACCTTTGGAACTGTAAGCAACTCGAACATCGTTGCAGTTTTTCGACTTTTGCTCCGCCGTGGCCGAAACGCAAAACACGACCAGCGTGCTAAGCACACACAACACCAGCAGCGTCTTCATGTTTTGTCCGTTTCAGAGAGACAAAAAAATAATAAATAAAATAAAAGAAGTAACCAGATCGGTGAGTGCAAAAGGTGTCCAGCGGTTATCTAAGTTTGAGCTACGCTAATATTCCTCATGGATCTAGACGCGTTGGTTTCCTTCAGCTCAACAGACGCTTCATTCACTCAACAGAAAGGGAGCAAAAATCCAAATCACCGAAAACTGCTGGAAAACACACACGCTAACTTATTCCCTTAAACAGAGAGTGTTAAACGAAAATGTCCACTTTCAGAGTCTCATAAAAACAGAAAGACGAGCCCAAACAAATGTCTTGGAAGAGTATAAAAAACTTTTTAGACTCCAGACAAAAATCCCAAAAGCTGGCTCCTCACTTTCGACGACAGTAATAACCACATGCGGGGGAAAGACGACAAAGGGGTCTTGTTTTGTTTCTTTTCTCGCCTTGTGTCCACACGCAAGGAGGCCTTGATTTCTGCGGGTCGGGACACTGGACTATAAAGTCGTCCTACTGCGATCCAGATGCAGGCTGAAGGCGCTGATAGACACCCAGGAGAGAAGAGAAGTTCCGGGGACAAAGAGGGTGGAAAGCAGGAACACCAGGGGTGGAGTCAGGAGCAGGAGTGCCTGGATTTCTTTACTTCAGTCGACACAACACATTCAAAAAAGAATCATCCTGTCGACAAATGTAACAAAAACCTCACACAGGGAAAAACATCAGAGAACCAAAAATTCTGAACCACATTTTTTTATCACTGAGAACTCTCATTTGACTGGACCTTTCTTATTTCTTATCTGGTCATCCACATTGATGGGAATAATACTCCGGAATACAGATGACCATTGTAACCATTGGAGCAGGGTCAAATTGAGGAAGCGATGGTGCCTTAATGATAATTCGCAAGGGTGCCTATGCCTTCCTCAAACAAGTCCCTTTCCCCAGCAAAATCAGTTGTGCCTGATTATGAAAGAAACAAGATACACTTGTTTGAAAATTCATTCATTCATTCATTCATTCATTCATTCATTCATTCATTCATTCATTCATTCATTCGTCTTCCGGGCCGCTTGTCCTCACGAGGGTCACAGGTGTGCCGGCGGGGGTACACCCAGAACTGGTCGCCAGCAAATCGCAGGGTACTGTTTGAAAATTAACAAAATATTCCAATACAGTCCGGGCAGGGAAAAAAAATCTGTCAACGGTTTTGGGAGTGACTTCCAATTCCGGCTGTCACTATTGAATATTTGTAGAATCAATTATTCCATCCATTAAATGATTCGTCAGATAAAATAAAAAATAAAAAAAATCTATGAGTGCTGTATGATAAAGTCATTATTCCAAGTACTGTTTATTAATCAATTATTGGTATTTATTTACAATTGTTTAGTCATTAAAAAAAAACTTCATGCCGGTGGGTTTGACATTGCATTTTTCAACCCTTTTGAATCTGATTCAGTTATTGGTTTGGTCATTGTTTTCCTCAGCAAAAGCAAATGTTTGAAATGTCTTATTCTGATTTTACACAAAAGATAAATCAGTCCGTTTTCATGAAGGACAACAGAAATGAGAGAATAAGCACTGTTGAGGGGCTGATATCGGCCAATTTGGACTATTTCAAATTAAACAATGGCGCTCAAGAATTATTCAATTATTACAATTATTACCTATTTATTTCAGACTCGATTTGTGGCCAATTATTGGATATTGTCAACTCTACATCCAACTACTACTTCCAATATGCAACAACTAATGCAACACAGATAACAACAGTTTTGATAATGTCAGAGTCAGAAACTTTAGAGCTAAAGGTGGCCCAAGAATGAAGGCAGAGGTGGCAACCACCTGACTTGACCTAAAGGAAAACCCTAAAACTGACTTTGGTTACAGTCCTAGTATACTCTCAAGGCTATACTTTTGTGATTAAAACATTCGTGATTCCTATCGTAGTTGGAAAGTCTTTCTTCTCCTCATAAATTCCATGTCAGTCAAAATTAGACAGTATTATGACCTCATCATAAGAATCAGATTATTTTGTATAACAACCTTTAAAATTAAGTCATTGGTGGGAATTGTATTTTGTTTACAAGTTTTTTTTCATGAATACAAATAAAATTTTCAGTTAAAACAATAATGGTGAAACAGCAATGTAGTAATTTCTTTAGGTTACAATGATTTTTTTTGGAGGGGGGGGAATTGTTTGGTGGAAAAAGGTTAAGAAGGGAGCATTCCATTTTTCAGTGTTTTGTCATAATAATAATAACAATAATTCATTAAATTTGTATAGCGCTTTTCAAAAACCCAAAGACGCTTACAGGGAACAAATATCATATAAACGTAACCCGATTAACGAGTTAAGAAATGTAATAAACATGAAAACAAGACTTTTCTTATTCAGTGGACCTTTCAGAGGCATCTATCGGAGCCATTGTGGGTAGACCTCATGAAAACAAACACGTGCTTTCGTTGTAACGCTTTAAAACATGCATACATTTATCCATTTCTTAGAGGAGATTTAATCACATGAAACTGAAGGTCGTGCTTGTCTGGAGGTGTTGTTTCAGTTAAGCTTTTTATTATTCAGTACGTCTCGGTTTATTGAAAATCCGGCTAGAGTTACAGTAACCGTGGAGACAAAACTGTCCAACTCTACTTTACACAAACACAGATGAAGCTGACAAAAGGTATACATTTGATATTTAGTTGCTTATTGGTCAAAATAACTCAATATACTGACTCAGCCTGAAAGGAACCACCAGGCAGATGGCTTCAAACAAGATGTAGAAAAAAGCAAATGACTGCAATACTATTTGTAATAATACAGAAATAGCAGCGAAACTCAAGTTTTCAAGGGCTGATTAGTATTTTCTTTTTATTGATGACATATATTCACATGTTTATTTCTACCATTTTGCTCCAGTGGAAGACATTTGATTCTTCTGCTGTGATGCCTCCAGGTTCAACTCTCTCATTCCATCTTGTTACTTTTGGTAAGCAAACAGATTCAGAAGGTTCAAACTCACGCAACTCTCTGAAAGACATTTTATTCAAATTAAAATTCCCCACATTCTTCAGCCACTTCACTTATACCCTCCGACCATGATCTTGGTCTTAAGTGTTGGCTTTGGGGATAAATTGCAGCTTGCGTTTTTTATCTTCCAAAAACGTCCCTTCATTAAATGAACACATGCATATTAGAAAGTTATATGACTGCTTTTAAACATGTTTCAACAAGCCTGACGTATGGGTTGTGTGTGTGTGTGCGCGTGTGCGAGTGTGTGTGCACATGCTTTGTTATAGGGGGTAGCACTCAGCAAAATGGCATTCCTCCTTTTGTGTCCACATTCCTCAGGCGGCTGCATTCATTCCGTGTGACTGTGGCGGCTGCAGGGGAAGAAGCCAGGGGTTGCCGAGGAGCAGGAGGAGGATGCTGGAGTTGTGTGCTTGGGAGAGCGTGGGCCCGGTGCTCTTCTTAATAGGCTAACAAAAGGTCCGAAAATGCTCCAGTGCCATGGCAATTAGACATGAATGAGCTTTGAGCGACCTGACATGTCTTGTGCATTCCATCTGACAGAGGAATTTAAGCATCCAGCTTGGTTCAAATTGGAACGGACTGGGGCTCTTATACACATGGAAACACCTGAATTATAATGTTACCTTAATTCTATGCAAGGTTTGATGGTCAGTCAGGTAGCCAAAGCGTGAAATACATATTCATGGAGAGGCAAGAAAATGCAACCAATGCAGCCAGTCAGCTCTTCTGTGTTCCTGGTGGTTTACATCAATTTGACCTTTCAATCTGGTGTTGTGTGCTGTTTCGACATTGCTTCGTTATTACCTTAAGAAAACACATGAACTCTGCATTTCAATAGGCCAGTTTGCCCTCTCCCCAGCTATGCATTAGCATTCAGAATATACCACCCCCTCCAGCGCACCTCGGATAGGCAGCCAGAGTTTACTCACCTCCTCCTAATCAGCCTCTGTTTTCCATGTAAAAAGCTGCAATACAGTTCATGAGAGAATAGCACAGCTGGAGCGCAATGCAGTTTTCATCTGAAGCTGCTGCGAGGAGGGCCCAAAGGTGGGAAAAGTTACAGTCAGGCACCCAGACAGAGAAAAGAGATCTTCAAATGTGTTTACAGTGATGGCCTTGTTAGGTAAGTGAATAGGTTTATAGGTGAAAGACAAACAATCAAGTCTAATGAACCTTTATCATCGCTGGGTGTTGGCAGCATTTGTCACCTGTTCACAGGAGAAATGAGGACAAATAATATGATGAGATTGAGAAATAGAAATAAATAAGTGACAAATGACACTATTAAAGTGTCTCTTCAAGGATTGGGAATAGAATACAGAATTGTGCAAACAATGTGATTCTCATGCGGCTCGGACAAAATACATAAGCACATAACAGCCTAAAACCAATGTGTGATCTATTCAGAACATTTTGTTGTTTTAA
Source organism: Syngnathus typhle (assembly GCF_033458585.1). NCBI lineage: Eukaryota > Metazoa > Chordata > Actinopteri > Syngnathiformes > Syngnathidae > Syngnathus > Syngnathus typhle. The sequence goes on along the minus strand of NC_083738.1, from coordinate 8,647,218 downwards.
TTAAAAGCCAACCACCCTTGATGCTCACATTTGCAATATTCACTTAGTCATCATATGAAAATGAGTCACATTGACTCACATGATGGCTCAGGCCCCCTCTCTTAGAAATGAGTCACCAGTGGTCTTGATACTATTCTAAATCGTTTTAAAATCAGTCTTTGTTGGATTTAAGTGATTACATTGAAAGGCTGAATGCTTGTTTGTATTATGTGTTCTACTGACTGACCAAGGCTCGCGTGTCAGATGGAATAAGTTCCACGAGTCTATGACCCTTAACAAGATAAGTAGAAGAAAACGAGACAGCATTGTATTCAGTAGTATGCTTGCCCTTTTGCTTCGCAGAAATGTATTTATGACTGCATATAGACACGTTTTTCCATATTACACACACTAACTCATATGATGTGAACAGAGCCACATTCTATACATTTGTTTCCCCACATTGTAAAAGTGTCTCAATAAAAGGTATTGGACAGTCTTTGATCAAAATACACAAAGAATTACTGCTCACTTACGTATATGAGATTGGCAGCTCCTTTTCTTAGTCTGTAATGGATGCCGCTGGTTATCAACTGTTGCCCGGAACCAGTATCTTTGGCTTACTTGTGACCCAAATAATGCCAAGGCATTTTAAGAAATGACAAAAGATTGACTTGGATGTTTAACACCTGACATGACATGCAGTTTAGCAGATGTGAAACATGCACCTTTCTTAAAAGTAGACAAACTGACTTTGGCCATGTCTTCCTTTTAATGATGATGTAAAATGGCATATCATGAACATGTATTTCAAATAAATAGAATGATCAATGGGTAATTACTCACATTACACATACGTACATTTATATAAATGTTAAATAATTCATTTCAATTTAAATACATTCATTGAAATTAAATGCCACTTTTCCCAATCTGCATTTTAAAATACGGTTCAGCACAGCAATTTGGAAACCATTTGATTGGACACATTTTGTCATGACAAATACAAAATACTGATGCAACATTCAATCAGATCCTACTAACCTATTCTGTGGCAACACAGAGCCACTTTCTTTAAGTGTTGTCATTCAAATCAACAAGTAATGCCATTTTGGCGGCAGCAACTTTATAGTGCAAGTCTTCACACTTTTGAAAATCAGTTGGAGACAGCTGCATTCATAATTGATAACCTCAAGCCAAACTTACAATGAGCATAAATAAATAAATAAATAAATAAATAAATAAATAAATAAATAAATAAATAAATAAATAAATAAATAAATAAATAAATAAATAAATAAATAAATAAATAAATAAATAAATAAATAAATAAATAAACGCAACATAGGATCAGAAAGTGTATATAACAGCTGCTGGAAATGGAAATTAATTGAATAATTTTGTGACTTGACATTGACAGGATACTCCACTACAGTAGTCCTGATGACTATGACATCATTGATGTTCACCCCCCTTTCCCATAATCATACTATACACACAGGGTTCTATTTTCATGCCCAGCAAAGCACGATCTAATTGTTTGCTTTTTTTCTTTTCGCAGATGAGCACAGTTAGAAGCGGGCGTGAGCGCCATCGTGGGCGTGAACACAGCTGACTTGGGTTTCACGGTGACTACTCCCTTTAAACGCAGTCTTTGACATTGCGGAAGAAATAGACTCGTTGGAGTCCATACAGAAGATTGAAGCAGGCAAAGAATGTTTACAAGAAACTGCGAGCAGACCTCCACGGGTGGATGATGTAAAGCTGGCCAGGGTGATCACAGATCACCGCTAAGTGGGCACTTGAGACAGACTTTCAATCCGTGTCTGTATGTGATCTGCTTCCAGCTGGTCTAAAGTTTAGTCTACTTTAAGCCAGCAAATTGTCAGGTGCGCCGAGGCCGTGTAAAAAAAAAAAAAAAATGCCCTCAATCTGCCGAAAAGCCCAGTATGGCCAGTATGGTCAGACAAATTTTCAAACATGCTAAACTAAGCTTGCGCCAGCATTACAGTTTGTTTATATACCCAGGTGCAGGTGTGTTGTCTATGAAAATAGAACCCATTGACATCACATTGATAGCTGAATCATACGGCAACGATGAAATAATCGGAAAAACGGAGCAAGTGGAGGATGAAAAAATCTTCATCCTTGTGCAGCTTGGAGATGGACTCACCATTTTACTGTCTACACCACAACTAAGACTGAACAATTTCTTTGATTCTATCTAACCGGCCCATTGCAATTTTATTTGGCGAACTGAATTTGTAGACTCATGAATAAGAAATTTGCGCTTTTCATTGCTCATGACAAATTGAGATAAACCACCGAAAAAAAAAAAAAAGCTCAAAGTCAGTTATTCAGAAAACATACACATCACATCTATACCTAAAGACACCCAGGAAAACTAAATGTATATATTTACCATCATAGTAACAGTGTGTTACTTAGATATTTAACTGGAAACACTCGTACAAACAATAGAAAAATAATGTAAGAAATGTTGGTTTGGTGTGATTCAGTGCTCAAGGCACTATCTATGGATGCCAGTGTCATAGTTAAACACATGAATCTCTTAAAGGGCCAACGCGCCATGCCATATACATGGCTTTTTCAAATGTGACCAAATTTGAATGTGGTTTGAAAGTTTTGTCTTTTATAAACAATAGGAGTATTTGAACTGGTCGTAATTATTTACAATGTTGTCAATGTGTCTTCCACAACATGCTATCAAGAACATCTACGCATCATCGAACATCAAAGTAGATGAATGAAAACCCTTTTTTTTTTTAAATTGCCTCCTCCCTTGCGCTTGTGTTTGGTGGAGGTAATGTTCACACGTCTAAATATTTACACACAATTCCAGTTTAACAGCATGTGAAATACTTTTCAGCATTTTTTTAATGTCCACTCCGTGGCTTATGAAATACAGCATGTTAATATTGCAAATGAACGTATTTTGAAAACATGGAACCAACAAAGACAAATTTACAGTTTGTACATATACTCTCAGGCCTCAACTCCTTTTGTGACGAGCCGGTAAGAGCAACCAGTCTAAAATTATTTGGCTCCCTCGAGGACATAACTTCTGTGGGTGACATCTTGTGGGGGGGTAAGGCGGGAGGTAATTCAGTGCAGACAAGGACAGGGAGCATTAAAAGAAAAGTCCAACTACAGAACTCCTATCTTCACTTGCCAGTCAATGACAATGTTCAGTAAAAAGAGAAGACTTGAACATCAGAATCAGAGTGGAGACATCAGAATTAGAGTGGGGATGCTGCTGGACTCTCATTTGGTAATCGTGGGAGAGGCAGAGAATGAACTTCTTATTTACATACCATACTGAGTTCATCAGTTGTGCTTTAAAAAAACAATCCAAAGTTCAAGAGAATGGAGCCTTGTCTGATGCTTAAATCTTATCGGAACCGTGCCTCTGGAACAATAAGTTTCTCTTGTTCTATAGAGTTTGCAATGCGTGCAAGTGAGCTCGCAGGGCAGACGCTCAGTGCTGAGACAGAAGAAAGAAACACAGACTGACCACCACCATCAAGACTAGGTAGACGCTCTGCAGTGCAGTCCCAGGTGAAGAGACATCTCCAACTCCAGCTGTGGCCAACCGAGGGGTCAAAAGCTGCTCCTGGAAGGTGAAGTCATCCATAGCCAGGTTATCAGCAAGGTCTGAAAGGTAGAAAGATGAAAATAGAGAGAGAGGAGATGGGTGGGGGATGAAAGAATGAAAAATATGTGAGAAGCAGGAAAGGACAGGAAGGACGGAGACATATAGACCCCTCATTGTCACAAAGCTGAAAAACATGTGTGGTATGTCTGTCCTCCTTCTGTATGATGTCTTGCACAGCTGTAACAACAATGTTACACTGGGAGGATGACAAAATCCTAAGCACACTGTAGAACCAGATGTGTGATCGTCGACACAAAAACCTGTTTCACCAAAGTGTGAAATAAAGAGGTAAGATGACACAAACCTTCGACGATTGCCACGTACCAAGCTTCGATTAAATTGGACTGTCTTTATCATTTGCAGAACTTTCTGGGTAAAATGCAACGGAGCCAACAGTTGCAAATCTTCATTAATTTCATATATCAGTATGCGAAATAAATAAAATAATTGAGAGAAAGCAAACACCACTTCTAACAAAAGTTTACATCAGTCTGTTTCAAACAGTGTTCTTATCGTGCTTTGGAGTCTTTACGTTTTGGCCTACCAGGATTATGACAGTATTTTTAGTCATTTTGTCACATCCACGTTGACAGCAACTACTTTGACAACATTTGTACAAGAAAAAAATGTGAAAGAAAGCCATTTGCATTTCTATTCAAATGTCATTTAATGGTACACCTAATCCAGTCACCTCATATTTTTAAGGGAAACCCTTTTTGACCCAAATAGAGAAAATGGACATCTGAAATGTTTCGTATTTTCAAGGTATGTGTAAGAACTAGTAACTGGTTTTTGTTTTGAATAACGATCCCAACTTCTTATATGAAAAGGATCCGGCCGGCACAACTCAGCATTCAGATAATTCTGCCAATGTAACAAGTGCTAAAACTTCCAGGTGTTAGAGTAACGAAAAGCTGTATTTAAAATATGATTGATATTTGCCCGAATCAGCCATTACGCCACGGTTCTCCTTGTCCATCTGTTGTGCATGCTGCAAAGGATTTAGTCACCTGCTGCTGAGCTCTTACTCACAGCTGCCTCTTCGCTTCGCATCTACATCTGTGCTCCTACTTGCACTGAGCAGAAGCCTCCCCTCTCGTGCGCATGTGTGTGTGTGAGAGTGTGGGAGTGAGACAGCTATGCTTTGTCTGTGAGGGAGACTGTAATAACGAGGCTGAGTTATGAGAGACGGCGGTAGGATATCAGTAATAAGGCGTGCTTGTACTTTGATATGCCAAGAATGAGCTAGTTCCAGATGGACGTGCACACATACCGGCACATCTGTGCTCATAAGTTCCAAATTGACTTGACTGCCTAATCTGATCTGTGTGTAACACAGGGGTGTCGCCTAACCACCGTGCAATGGGAGGAAGCAGTTCGAGAGTCAACAAATTCAAAATGCCCTCCTTAAACACGAGTGGGACGTTCCTGCGGGAGCCCTTGGTGCTTAGGTCGTTTGCGGCCAAATAAATAAAAGTTTGAAACGGCACCTCGTCTGAATTTCTTTGCAGTTACGACATTTCAACTTGAGCCAGAGCGACAATTAACTTTTTTTCTCTTCTGGTGTGCTTTTCCCCGCTGACTCATGTCATGGAATTGGGCGAGCAGACATTTTGTGAGGCTCTGAATGAACAATTTGTCACTGCCAACAGCAGGGCACCCTAATGCCGAGCCAATTAAGCTGAAGGTGCAATTCAATATGGCTTGTATACTATGTGGATAAGAAGGAGGGCAGGAGCAAGTGTGTTTGTTGGCATTTGGCTATTTGTGAGTGCTTCTAGGAAAAAGCAGTAAGTGAGAAAGCATTATTTTGTGTGCCTAACAGTTGTGTGCAATGTGAAAAAAAAGACCCATTTTTTGTTAGTTTAACTTCATGAGCAGGAACATAGAGGGTCCTTGTTCTGCAAGCTTTAAAAACAACTCCAGAGGGACAGATCATTATGCAAACTTAAATTCCCTAACAGTCGATCGGAGGGTTGGACCTAATGATATCCTAGTATAATTAATGATCAACATCGGTGTCTGTGTGTAAAAAATTAGAGCACGAGAGAGAGAGAGAGAGAGAGAGAGAGAGAGAGAGAGAGAGAGAGAGAGAGGAGAGAGAGAGAGGGAGAGAGAGAGAGAGAGAGAGAGAGAGAGAGAGAGAGAGAGAGAGAGCGACAGAGAGAGAGAGCGACAGAGAGAGAGAGCGACAGAGGGGACGACAGATTCTGTATGCATTGAAAAGAGTTTTGCGTCTTTCACCTGGTGAATCCTTCAAGGCAGAAGCCGGAACAGAGGACATGCAGTGACAATCCGATGGATACATATAATCCCGTGTGTGATTAATGTGACCAATGTGGGCCCTTGAGGCCCTTGAGCAGAGCCGTATTCCCAACCATCCAAAACCTCCATTTTGAGACGATCATACCAAGGGCACCGCCATGCTAGTGTACCCCTGCTAGTTTTATTGTGGCCATTTGAGCTCAAGTTACAAGCCAGTCAAGAGGTCAGCAGTGTACCCATTGATTGGTAATGCTCTGGTTGTGCACGTCTGGGAAGGAGGCAGACACTTCACATGCAAGTCAACAGCCGCTGATGGATTTAAGCTCCAACTTTATGTTGTTTTTAGCCACAAGTCCCCAGGAGCAGGACAGGTCGGGGAATTGCGGTCTTTAGGGGTGAGCGGAAGTTTGTTTGGATCCCCAGAGTGGGTCAAAGAGTGGCGGAGTGTCTGTATATACATGCATGTATGCATGTGGATTCATGTGGTGGTCCGTCTGTGCAAAAGGAAATGGGGCTAAAGGGGGTGGGAGTCTGGACTTTTCTTGACAGTGCTAGAGCAGTGGTCCCCAACCACCGGGCCGCGGACTGGTACCGGTCCGTGGGTCACTTGGTACCGGGCCGCCAAGCCGCACAGAAAAAAAAAGTTTTATCGACGATCAATTAATTCAGGTCAAGACACTCGTCCCGGTCACGTGACATGTTTCCCCAGTCGAGCCCGCAAAGCTAATATGTAGCGACAGGGTAACTAACCAGGCAATGAAGCATTCAAAACTGCTTCAACACATGGAGACCAAGCATCCTGCAATAAAAGACAAACCTTAATCACTCCGGGTGTCATTGTCTCCGATTACGTCTAGATGGGACCGGCTCGTTTCTGAGAAACAAACTCAGTGCTCCCACTAATTCAACGTATTGGTGAGTTTTATTTTTGTCATTTGTACTTGTTTTTATGTCAGTCGTATCATTTTATTTCATCGTATTTATATATTTATTATAAATGTGTTATTTATTTATTTATATATATATATATATATATATATATATATATATATATATATATATATATATATATATGAAGGCCTCGGTGGTGCCCATGGTCATTGGGGCACTTGGGGCAGTGACCCCCAAACTGGAGGAGTGGCTACAGCAGATTCCAGGAACAACATCAGACATCTCAGTCCAGAAGAGTGCAGTGCTAGGAACAGCCAAAATACTGCGCAGAACCCTCAAGCTCCCAGGCCTCTGGTAGAGGACCCGAGCTTGGAGTGGGAGACCACCCGCGGAGGGTGAGAGGGGAATTTTCTATATATAAATGTATTATTTATTTATATAAATGCCGGTCCGCGAAAATATTTCTGACATGTAACCGGTCCGTGGCGCAAAAAAGGTTGGGGACCACTGTGCTAGAGGGTTTTTCTTGTGGCGACAAGCAAGCTATGTATCCTAAACGGCTAGATGTAGTGAGAATCCACATTTTGCTGACAATTGAGTCAAACACAATCACGTTTTTTTATCATAGGTCGATTATTTTTTTCAAGGAGAGACTTGCTAGTGGTTTCCATCCATCTATCAGGGTTGCGCGGGGGTACTGGAGCATATCCCACTGCTTCCTTTCTCATCTCCGCTGGTGTGAATACTTTTAAAACAATTTGCAAGACTAGACTAGATAAGAATCACTTAAGATAGCAAGGCTTACCGCTATTCTCACTTCAACCAGTTTATCTTTAAACTCCCTGATTCCCGCATATGCACACATGAAGATTGTGTCGCCTTGTTGGCCAGCCATTTTCACTTCATTATTGTCTGGCGACAGCAGCAGATATGTGAGTCAAAAGTATTTTCTATAGAACACAAAATGAGACATGCCAGTTTGTTGCGAAAAATACGCAGGCCCCGATTAATTACAATAACTACAGTTATCGTAATGGTAAGTTATAAATTTAACAATTTTTCAAATTTATTTTCATTTATTATATTTTATTTCTGGGTGTGTTGGTTGACAATGTCTTCATGTGAAAAGGTTGGTGACTGCTGTACAGTGCTGAAGAATATCCAGATTATTGATTAATCAACCTCAATTTGACTTAAATCGCACTGGCACGACTAGACGGTGCTGGTGGCCTGACCGGGTCCTTGTGGAGGTGTGTGGTGTGAGCAGTTTAGAAGAATGAGGAGGGATGTTGAACCAGAGTCCTTATCAGAAACCCTTATCAGGTCATTGGTGACTCTGATGAGGGCTGTTTGTATACTGTGGGAGGGGTGGAAACCACATTGGAATTTTTCATCAAGATTGTTGGATTTGAGGTGATGGTTGAGCTGGGACGAGACAGCTTCTTGTAGTATGTTTGCAAGAAATTAGAGGTTTGATATTGCTCTGTGGTTTGACAGGTTTGGAGTCGAGGGTGGGTTTCTCGAGGAGGGATTTAATTTTACAGGTGTTGGGGACATGACCTGTTTCTAGAGAGGTATTGATATTTTTTGTGATGAGGGGATTGATAGAGAAGCAATGAGTTTTGAGCAGAGGTGATGGGAGGGGGTCGAATGGGCAAATGGATGGTTGGGATTTATTGATGATCTTCTCGACCTCCTGCTGTGCTATTATTTATTGTGGAGAATTGCTTTTTTTTACTTATTTTGGCTGTTTTGTTAATTATTCTGGTGGAGTTGTGTACTGACCGGGCTTTGGTGAGTGCTGCGGAGTATGTTGTGCGGTGTTCCTGGTCGGCCAACTGATCCACCGTCGGGCCGGATTTTATGTTGGCATACTCCAAATTTGATACAAAATCCTACTTAGGTTATCAACGATTTCAAGGTAGAGCACACTGGTGGAATTTCATGAATTTATGTAGTGCCTTGAGATATACGTTGAAGTGAATAAAATGATCAGGATCATTACCACGCTTCTTCTGAGCTTACTGAAGAGCTGAGGATGTGAATCAACGGTGTTGGAAAACAGGCAGAACAGTAGGCCCGGGGAGTTGTACACGCCTCAATTAGTTTACCGTTTGACAATTACTAAAACTGAGTTCTTACGGTATGAGGTGTTCTGATGTCTGCTGGTATGTCATGTGACCAATGTGTGCAACATTCTAGATTTATTTTTTATTTTTTTAGAAAATATTGCTGAAATTCCCAATTTTAGGATTTCGGTTATTTATCTTCACATGATTCACGGTGATGATATCATATATATTATAAATACTTGTTTTAAAATGGAGCTTAATTCTTTTCACTGAAGGTGAACATTGCCAGATGACATGATTGTTATAACCCTTCGAGTGAATGTGTACCTTCATGGTCCAGTACAGTTTATTCAGTACATGTGCGCTATGCACAAAGGCTTTTTTGGGTTAGATAAGTATGTGGAATGTTAAGTCTCCAAACACAGGTGCTTCTTATGAAATTGGAGAGATGGTTTAGATTGCTGTTACATTGGCAGACGCTGTGTGCACATAACACGGCAAAGCGGGTCAAATTTGATCTCGGTTCTCAACAAGAATTATCATCTTAGAAGATATTAAAGAGTCTAAGGTAAAGCAAATATTTGCTCATTTACCTCATATAAACACAGCAAAGTGAATGTTACACTCAGCAAATTTGGAGTCTCTCTTGTCTGACTCTCGCTCTCTGTATGTGGGATACTTGGCCAGTGTACGTAATTGCAAACACAACGAGAGCACAATACTCCCGCAGAAAGACGACTAAAGGGATTGTTTTTGTGTCATCTGATAGTGGTTGTGTTTATGTGTAAAGCGGTGTTGTTGTGCAACGCTCTCGTCAAATTATATTGCTTCTCTTGACCAGAGTAATTTGTCCCATGACATTTTGGACTGAGAAGCAACTGAGGGAGCCGTGCAGGATGCTTGTGTCCGTGGAATGTGACCGTCTGCCTCCACACCCACAGGCTGACCACAGGGGTGATCGGAGGGACTGGGAATGTTGGGCCAATACAAACGAGACAAACCGCGGAGGCAGTGCCTTGGGGCCGATGGGACAACACTACTCTTTGAGTGGCTCTGGCCTTGCGACCTCCAAAATACTCTGCGTTATGTGACAGAATAAGAAGAATAAGAGAAGTACTGTAAATGCTGATGACATAACCAATGGAGCTTAGTAATGTACCAGAGAAAATTCTTGTTTGGGGGTGAGAAGTTGAGCCATTTTGTTACAAAATTAGCCCCTCGTAGCATTTTGCAATATCTTGTTTAATTTTTTGAGCTCTGAATTTTTTAGACTTTGTATATATCAGGGTGAGATGATGTGGCACTGGTTAGCATGTCCACCTCACAGTTCAGACGTGCTGGGTTCGATTCGGGCTCCGGCCCTTCCCTGTGTGGAGTTTGCGTGTTCTCTCCGTGCCAGCGTGGGTTTCCTCCTACTTCCCAAAACAAAAATCATGCATGGTAGGCCGATTGAGCACTCCAAATTGCCCGTAGATGTGAATTTGAGCATGACTGGTCGTTTGTTTATGTGTGTCCTGCGATTGGCTGGCAACCAGTTCAGGGTGTCCCCCGCCTACCGCCTAAAGACTGTTGGTATAGGCTCCAGCACGCCCACGACCCTTGTGAGTAGAAGCTGTTCAGAAAATTGATGGATTGTAGGATGGATGGATATCAGGGTTAATGCAAGTGAGGGGGTGGAAGAGAAATACAAACTGGAAACAGAGGCATACATATCAAAAATTTCCGTGTCAAGCGGTAAGGAGGGAAAGTGTGTGAGTGAGTGAGGTAAAAACTATAACAACTCAAGCATACAAAGACTCGATTCTATGCTGAAGGCATGGGAAGGGGCTCATTCGGGGTGGAGAGCTCCTCCACTCACAGAAAAGGCCAGTAACCTTACACAACTCACAGTTTGGAAGTGTCAGATATGTCCGAGGCTGACTGGAACACATGTTTTTTCCCCCTAAAGCCTGAGACAACTCATTTTTTAATCAGGTTGAGTGTGATACGGACAAATAGAAACAAAGTGCAGTGGCTGTGCAATAAGCAGTCATGAGGATGAGTCTGTCAGCTTTTGCCTGAAGGAACTGCTGGCCAAAGAGCCTCTGAAGAACATATTCTGCTATCTTTATCATCCAATAATGAGGAAGGCTATCATCCCACAGAGGTATTTACATATTTCCACTGACAGTCGTCCAAAGAGAGAACCGGAGCTGGCATTTTGGGACATATGCTTTATGCCTGCCAACAAACACGCTGGGCTCTCTTTGCATTCATGCCTGGTGAAAGGCAGACTAGAATTACCACGATGAGGGACAATTTGGCAGTACACACTGAGCTCCGTTTGAGTCATTTCACTGACTACATATTTGGAGCCGGTTCCAGTGGTCAGCCTGTGGTTTCATGCAGCAGCTCACAGTCTATCGACAGCAAGATTCCAGAAATGCTCACTGCATTGTTGAATTACATTCAGGAATGAGCTGCATAATCATAAACGAAGGCCGCTTGGAAGGAGACACGACTACATACGTACAGGGAGAATTTGGGAGCCGCGTGTGAGAGTTGAGGGTTAACATGTGACATGTAAATCACTCCAGCCTTCAAAAGGTTCTTTCGGAGATTCCCACAAAATGGCTGCAGTGTGTAAATGTGGCAGCAAGCAAGGGAGCAGTGAGGCTCGAGAATGGACCCACTGTGTGCAGAGTGTTTGTGGACTGTGGCGGAGCTGATGGACACAACCCAGGAACGGGCCTGGAATCAATTTAGTGCGTCCAAAAGTGCCTGTGAATGTAAATAAAGCTCTTGAGCAAACAAACGCTTTTCCAAAAGGCGCACACACAAACAGAAAAATGCATAAAGCCTCGAAAATGAATCAAGTGCTGGTGGGCCGGGCCCCCTTCATAAAAATGATGAGAATCCAATTAGATTTCTGCTTGTTTCAACAGAATTTAAAACCAGGGCTCCTCTTCCGGTCTTTGAATAATCTTGAAGGATTTTATTCCTGGAATGAGTTGACAAGGCGGCATAGCAGAAGACCAGTAAGGGTCCAATAAGAGGGTGACTTCCTCCCTCTGTTTTCCTCACTTTTCTCCCATCTCATTTTCAAAGCACTACTCACTCCCACATATTGTAGCTGGGTACACACTTGATTCACTAAGAACAAGAGAGCCACATTGCAACAAGCCAAGGCTATTTACACGGACGGTAGCAAACGGCATCCTATGTAAAACAACAAAACTCGATGCAGCTCTCTTTAGATTTGACTTTGACATATTGTTTCAAATAGTGTAATCTGGCTGTCATTTCAAAGTGGCGGCTCTTCGCGCAGCCTACTGCAGCTGTTGAGTTATGTGTGGATGGTGCGTTGACAGTATTTTGTGAATCAGGCCCACTATTGTGTCACAATGGAGCATAAATCACTTCACAATACGCAGTTAACAAAATATTTACTTTTTTTTCTAATTTCATGCTTGATGGATGAGTTGATATTCCAGGGATCCAATTTTTTGTGTATAAACAATTGAAAAGGCTCTTTTCACATAAAATGTGACCTTGAAGAAATTGCCTGTAACTTGAAACATTTTCAAGAATCACAGTTTTTTTTAAACATCCTACACAACATGTTCTCCCCGTGGAACATGCAAACTCCACACAGAGAGGGCCCGAGGTTGAATCGAACTCGTAACCTCTGAACTGTGAGGCAGACTACAGTCTTTCCTTTCCTCCCACATCCCAAAAACATGCCTGGTAGGCCGATTGCGAATGGTTGTTCGTCTCTGTGTGCACCGCCTACTGCCTGATGTGATTGTGATTGCAAGTGTGAATGGTTGTTTTTCTCTATGTGCCTGGCCACCTTCGTCCCCGCGACCCGCGTTAGGAAAAGCGGTCCAGAAAATGGATGGATATATTTCCTATATATCATATTATGTCCATAATGTCTCATGTTAACTCCTGGTACGTGGTCTACGTGCAGTCACTATATGTAGAAAACCTTGTACTTGGAAGCAGGTTCATGTGCTCACATAATCTGCATAGTGAACTTGAAATTCCAATACACATCAAATATAGTGGATACAGTCTGAGCCACCAGCGTTACCATCCGTGCCTGCATTATGGCTGCGTTAAAGAACATGTGGTAAACACTTCTGTGAAAGAGCGGCGCCGTGTGACTCACCTATCAGGTGCTGAGAGTCAAAGGTCACAGCTGTAGCTAATTCATATGCCACATTCCCGCACTGGCAGCATGTACGGGTGTTAATTTGACCCACATCCAGAGGACACAGTGTTTAGGTTTCCCAGTGTATCAACCTACAGTTATTAAAGGTGTTTTACAACTCATTCTATTCTTCCCTACATTCTTTCACCACCTTCATCTATCTTTTACACAAAGACAGACAGGACATAGGAATTGATTTATATTTATATTTATATTTGCACATCACGTTTTGCTAACCTGCAGTTTTTATTAAATGCTCCAGAGCTTCTAGAACACTGCTGACAAACTCAAGGCCCGGGGGGCCAGATACGGCCCACCACATCATTTTATGTGGCCCGCGAAGACAAATTGTGCATCAAATTCGTGTCATTACTAGAATTGCAAATTGTCTTCACTTTTAATAATATCTTTTTTTTTTTAATATGTGACCAGTTTTTACTCGTTATTTGTCAGAGTCAGAGTCAGCTTTATTGTCAATTCCTTCATGCCAAATATGAGATGCTCATACATTTATTTGGGTTGACAGTCATAATGGCCCTCCGAAAGAAGCTATGACTACAATGCGGCCCGCGAAAAAAATGAGTTTAACACCCCTGTTCTAGAAAAAACGCTTTCCTTTTGGGTACTTAAAGCGACCAAGCGTCTTGGTGCATGTTACTTATAAGAGGTCGTTTCACACGGCTCCTGCCAAGAACGTTGCGTTACAACACATATCCTGCCAGGCAGAAAAAAAACTAACAACAAATACAGAAAAACAACTTGCGCTCTGGTTTTCTCAGCTTCCAGACAATCAGTTTTATGAAGTACATCTAATATACATATATTTCATATAATATTAATTAATAGTTCCAAATACGCTTTCTGAAGTATTTATACACAGGTTTCTGAGGTCAACGAAAGGTTAAACAATATCAAGGAGGACAAGGGCCACATTGAAAAATAAAACAGAAACAAAGAATGAAAGCATACAAGTCCAAATGTTATTATGATAGAATATTTTGTGTACGATATTTATAGTGACTAATGAAGAAATGCTCAAGAAGATCCATCTATTGATTTTCTATATCACTCGTCTTCTGAAGGGAAATGAAATTGGACCCTATCACAGCTGACTTCAGCCGAGAAATTCAAGTCAGTCGGAGTGGCAACACACAACTTCACACAGAGATGTTCCAACAGAGACTCAACTCCTGACTGTGAGGCGGACGTACTAGCCTATATGTCACCGTGCTGCCTCTCATGAGGAACAAAAAGTGTACGGCCTCAAACGATTTAGCAGTTCTGCAGCACAAATCACAACAGGGAATGACGAATGTGCTTGGTTGTTAGTGACGGGACGGGGGGCAGGGTGGGGACTGGGGGTTGTCCCTGTCCTGGAATAGCTCTCCTGGCCTGCAATGTTCTGGGGAATGTTGGGCAAGAGGACTGATTGGTGAGGAGGGGAACAGTTTGTGTGCGTGTGCATGTGTGTAGCAAAGGTAATCAGTCAGTTATGGAATCTGTGTTGAGAGCCAGTGAGGACAGATCAATCATTACACACATTTGGGAACATCCTCTGTGTGTTTGGAGGTTGACAACCAAGCTGTGTGGGCATCTCTGCCCCGCGTCGGACCTTTCAGCACCTTATTGTTATGGCTTCTGTCACCTTACCGTTTGCGTGTTTGTCTGTATGTATTGTATCGTCATTGCACCTCTGCCTTTGTGAAAGCAGATCTGTCTCATCCATATAGGAGCTCCACAGCTCAGACAACCAGCCCATTAGGCCTTATGCTCTGTAGGTTGACCTTTGAACCCCAATCCCCCAGTCTCGTATTTGAGCAAAACAGGGTGAGAGGCCATGCAAGGTCAACGTGTTGCTAGGTCATTACAGGCTATCAGCAGCTATCTGTTTGTCTGCCAATGAGCAATGACTTTCCAAGGTCTGCAAACATTTCTGGCTTACATGTATAAGGGTCTAAACAGCCTGAGGACAGTCACAGAATTAAAGCAAAATCTAAATCTGCTTTAAAATCTATGTCTGGTGTACTTGAGGTTACAAAAACTGCACACAGAACCACTTTTCCACCGACAATCCCAAGTCTCCTCCTTCAAAACAGATGTCTACTGTCAGACTAAGAATGACCTGTGAGAGACAGCATGGTGCCACGGCGCATCAAGACTCACGGAAAATATAAAGAAGAAAGAGTAGTAGCAGTAGTAATAGAAATAGAAGGAGCAAAAATAACTGTTAACTTATGTCCAGTTTGCAAACCCTTCTTGTCTCGACTCAACCAGTTGTCTCTCCTTGGGTTTGGCAAAAGCGCAAAGGTCAGATTACTTCATTTGGCTATTCTTCCAATTCACAGTTCTTCCAATTGTTGTCCTAACACATAAATAATGCACATTGGTTTAACAATAAACATTTTGATTCTCGGCTGACCTTTTTCCGAGCAGATTGGAAAGAAAATCACTCTTGACACATCTCACATCACGGGATGATCAAATTCTCCCCGATAATCATTATGTACCCTTTCTGCTGATTCACCAATTAGATGGAAGACAAAGAAAGGGAATTTAATTTTAATTGTCACTTTGTTTATACAAAGAGCTTTAATGTCCCACACCTTCTGCCGCTTGTAAAGAGATAAGAGACAGTTTGTATATGATGAAAGTGAAAGTGAGACAGTAAAGTCCAGAAAAGAGGGCAAGAGGCTCTCACGGTCAAGCATGCTGGAAGTGATGGCCCTGCAGGATTCCTGTGTTAACCTCTGTGTCTTACTTTCGCTCCCTGCTCAGAAAACTCAAATCTCTGCCACAACATCCCAAACAGGAGGACTACTCCCTTGGCCTTGTTTGCTCAGCTGCACCGGCTTTGTGTTGGCCTATTGAGCTCCCTTGTTCCTGCTCCCTGGCAGTTTTCTCCCTCTTTTTCTGTTTAGTTTCTTTTCTCCGAGCAGTTTGTAGCCTCAGTAGTTCTTTGTTTGGCCTAAGGGGAGCCTGTCTGACCATTTTAACTGACAGCAATGAGGTCAAGAGGTTGAGTTGAGAGCGGCTACCTGAGGAAGTCTCGCGTCTACCACCTCATAGTGTCACGTTGGTGTCAAGATGTACAGTAGTCATGTAAACACCTCTGCGTGTGTTTGGACTGTGCTCACTTGGACTCACTGCAGTGGGAACCTTGCGGTGCGGTTACTAATCTTACGGCAAATAGCTCGAGTTTTGTTAACAAATAACTACTTCAAGTCTACCTCCGGAGCTCCCACTTCAAGGTATTGATGGAGAAAGGGAGCAATATTGTAAAGTTTCTGTAAAGTATCTGGTGTTCCTCTTTTTGTGATAGATAGATGGATGGATGGATGGATGGATGGATGGGTGGGTGGGTGGTTGGTTGGATGGATGGATGGATGGATGGATGGATGGATAGATGGATAGATGGATAGATGGATAGATGGATAGATAGATAGATAGATAGATAGATAGATAGATAGATAGATAGATAGATAGATAGATAGATAGATAGATAGATAGATAGATAGATAGATAGATAGATAGATAGATAGATAGATAGATAGATAGATAGATAGATAGATAGATAGATAGATAGATAGATAGATAGATAGATAGATAGATAGATAGATAGATAGATAGATAGATAGATACTTTATTGATTCCCGGGGGGAAATTCAGTTACCACCAGAATGAATGATCTGTGATTAATCAAATAAACAATAAACAGCAGATGGAAGTGTCAATAAATAAATAAACAAAAACAAACAATATTCATTTGCCAACCCAAGATCAAGACCGTGAATGCACCCCTAACCCCCGCGACAAGTTAAAAAGTCTCACGGCATGGGGGAGAAATGAACTCCTCAGCCTTTCCAGCTCAGTGGCCTAGTGGTAGAGTGTCCGCCCTGAGACTGGAAGGATGTGGGTTCAAACCCCGGCCGAGTCATACCAAAGACTATAAAAATGGGACCCATTTCCAAGGGTTGGAATTGGGGGGTTAGATCACCAACTGATCTGCTGCTCACTGCTCCCCTCTCCCCCAGGGGATGGATTAAAATCACATGGGGATGGGTTAAATGCAGAGGACAAATTTCACCACACCCAGATGTGTGTGTGACGATCATTGGGACTTTAACTTTTAACTTAACTTTCCGTGAGCAAGATGGTGTCAACAGCCTGTCACTGAAGCTACTCCACCCAGTGACGGTGCTGTACAGTGGGTAGACGGGGTTGTCCATGATGGGCAGCAGCCTGGCCAACACCCGCTGTTCTGCCACAGACGTCAGTTCAGGCAGCTCTGTGCCCACAACAGAACCTGCCTTCCTCACTAAATTGTCCAGGCGGGAGGCATCCCTCTTCTTAACGCTGCCCCCCCAGCACGAAACCGCAAAGAAGAGGGCGCTCGCCACAACAGAACGATAAAACAGCCGTAGCATCACATTGCAGACATTGAAGGATGCCAACCACAAAGCATCAACATGAGCAGACTAGTCAAGTTTGTCGTCCAGCAACACTCCAAGATATTTACAGGTCTGCACTATCTCCACACAGTCTCCATTCATAGTCACCGGCTCAGGACGAGGCCTGGGTCTCCTGAAGTCCACCACCATTTCCCTGGACTTGGCGGTGTTTAGGTGCAGGTGCTTGGAGCCACACCAAGTCCACAAAAACCTTTGCATATGGCGGAACCGTTCCTTGTGGACCGCCCACGCTGCTCCTCACCGTGCCTGACCTATAGCCTCCCATGCTGCCCGTCAGGTAGTTCATGATCCACGCCCTTAGGTGTGAGCTCACGTCCATCAGCAACACTTTGTCTCTCAGGAGCATAGGCTGAATGGTGTTAAAGGTGCTAGAGAAATCCAGGAAAGTAATCCTCACAGCTTCTTTTCCGTTGTCCAGGTGAGAGAATGAGCAATACAGCATGTAGGCAACAGCTTCCTCCACCCCACCTTCTCCTGATACGCAAATTGTAGAGGGTAGAGAGCATGCCGAACCAGAGGCCTGAAGTAGTGAAGCAGGAATTGCTCCAGAGTCTTCCACACATGTGAAGACAGCGCGACTGGTCTGAAGTAATTTAGTGCCGCAGGTCGCGGTTTCTTTGGGACAGGGGCGATGCGCGACGTCTTCCACAGCTGAGGCACCACCCATTTTTACATACTGAGGTTAAAGATACGCTGTAATAGGTCACCCAGCTCCAGAGCGTAGGCCTTCAGCAGACGAGGAGAGACCCCATCTGGACCCGGAGCCTTACTGGGGCTGAGTCTCCTCAGCTGTCTATTCACTTGAGCTGTGGTCACCCTGGGTGGTAGGGTATCATCCACCAGCCTGCAGCTGAGAGATGGAGCATGGGCAGATCGGGGAGCAGAAGGGGCTGGTGGGAGCAAGGGTGAAAGCAAGCGGGTGTTGTCAAACCTGTTAAAAAAGTCCTTCACCTGGTGAGCTCTCTCCACACCGCCACTAACGGTGACACCTTGCTTTGGGCTGCAGCCAGTGATCAACCTCATCCCGTCCCACACCTCCTTCATGCTGTTCCACTGCAGCTTCTCCTCCAACTTCTTCCTATAAAGTAATCTCGCCACCTTGAGCTGGGCCCTGAGCTCCCTCTGCACTTGCTTGAGCTCCTGCTTATCATCGTCTTTGAAGGCCCGCTTCTTGCGATTCAGGAAGCCCTTGATCCTATTCGTAATCCAAGGATTGTTGTTGGCATAGCAGTGCACTGTCCTTACTAGAACCACAACACCCATGGAGAACCTAATGTACTGAGTGGTCCGGTCAACTCCCTCCTCAACGTCCTCAATGCATGGCCCCAGCAACACATCCTAGTCGGTAGTCCCAAAACAATCCCTCAGAGCCTGCTCAGCCTCAGGCGACCACTTCCTTAACAGGCGAGTGGTCTTTGGAAGTCTGAACAGTTTTATCTTGTAAAGCGGCCGAAGCAGAAGCAAGTTGTGACCTCCCTTCCCAAGTACAGGGAGAGGGGTGGCATTGTACGCATCTTCAACGGTCACATACAGCAGGTCAATAGTCTTATTTCCCCTGGTGTAACAATCCACATACTGGGCCCACCACTTGCTATTGAGTGATATGCCAGATCGCTAGAATATGGTTGTTAATCTGTCTTTTCTTATTATTTTTCTTTAATTGCGATATAAGTCGTCATAGATGATTTAATAGTAGGGTCCCTCCATATTGCCTAGGTTTGGATGCACTCAGGACTACTGTGCAAAGCTATGAAAACACCAGCACATTGAAAGAATGAATTAGAACATATGCAAACACGCAACAACACTTGAGAAGGTGATGGGTTTCAATTGGGTGGGGATTTAGTACTACAGGCGACAAGAAAGCCGAATGTTGGAACCATAATTAACTACAGCATGTGTGTTTATTTTTTTGGGGGTGTTTTTAAGCTGCATACCTTGAAATATGACATGCCGGTGAAGAATCAGCTTGACCAGTGAGCAACCAGAGGTTATTTACATGCTCAATCTGGTATTAGCCCTGCATACTTGAAACCCGGCTGACCAGGTAGAAACAGTACCTCATTGTACCTGATGTTACCTGCTTTTGTACAGCTAAGGTAAGTGGAGCAGGAACCATACAATGGACAGAAGGCTCATAAATGAATACATGCATCTAACCTGCAAAGACG